>NW_026990773.1:0-47685 GCF_036250125.1 Pseudopipra pipra | reverse complement strand
TCTCCTGATTTTTATTCTCTTAGGCTCCTCTCCTGATTTTTATTGTCTTAGGCTCCTCTCCTGATTTTTATTCTCTTAGGCTCCTCTCCTGATTTTTATTCTCTTAGGCTCCTCTCCTGATTTTTATTCTCTTAGGCTCTTCTCCTGATTTTTATTCTCTTAGGCTCCTCTCCTGATTTTTATTCTCTTAGGCTCCTCTCCTGATTTTTATTCTCTTAGGCTCCTCTCCTGATTTTTATTCTCTTAGGCTCCTCTCCTGATTTTTATTCTCTTAGGCTCCTCTCCTGATTTTTATTCTCTTAGGCTCCTCTCCTGATTTTTATTCTCTTAGGCTCCTCTCCTGCTTTCAAGTTTTTTAGGCTCCTCTCCTGATTTTTATTCTCTTAGGCTCCTCTCCTGATTTTTATTCTCTTAGACTCCTCTCCTGATTTTTATTCTCTTAGGCTCCTCTCCTGATTTTTATTCTCTTAGGCTCCTCTCCTGATTTTAAGTTTTTTAGGCTCCTCTCCTGATTTTTATTCTCTTAGGCTCCTCTCCTGGTTTTAAGTTTTTTAGACTCCTCTCCTGATTTTTATTCTCTTAGGCTCCTCTCCTGATTTTTATTCTCTTAGGCTCCTCTCCTCATTTTTATTCTCTTAGGCTCTTCTCCTGATTTTTATTCTCTTAGGCTCCTCTCCTGATTTTTATTCTCTTAGGCTCCTCTCCTGATTTTTATTCTCTTAGGCTCCTCTCCTGATTTTTATTCTCTTAGGCTCCTCTCCTGATTTTTATTCTCTTAGACTCCTCTCCTGCTTTTAAGTTTTTTAGGCTCCTCTCCTGATTTTTATTCTGTTAGGCTCCTCTCCTGCTTTCAAGTTTTTTAGGCTCCTCTCCTGATTTTTATTCTCTTAGGCTCCTCTCCTGATTTTTATTCTCTTAGGCTCCTCTCCTGCTTTCAAGTTTTTTAGGCTCCTCTCCTGATTTTTATTCTCTTAGGCTCCTCTCCTGATTTTTATTCTCTTAAACTCCTCTTCTGATTTTTATTCTCTTAGGCTCCTCTCCTGATTTTAAGTTTTTTAGGCTCTTCTCCTGATTTTTATTCTCTTAGGCTCCTCTCCTGATTTTTATTCTCTTAGGCTCTTCTCCTGATTTTTATTCTCTTAGACTCCTCTCCTGATTTTTATTCTCTTAGGCTCTTCTCCTGATTTTTATTCTCTTAGGCTCCTCTCCTGATTTTTATTCTCTTAGGCTCCTCTCCTGATTTTTATTCTCTTAGGCTCCTCTCCTGATTTTAAGTTTTTTAGGCTCCTCTCCTGATTTTTATTCTCTTAGGCTCCTCTCCTGCTTTCAAGTTTTTTAGGCTCCTCTCTTGATTTTTATTCTCTTAGACTCCTCTCCTGATTTTTATTCTCTTAGGCTCCTCTCCTGATTTTTATTCTCTTAGGCTCTTCTCCTGATTTTTATTCTGTTAGGCTCCTCTCCTGATTTTTATTCTCTTAGGCTCTTCTCCTGCTTTATATTCTCTTAGGCTCCTCTCCTGATTTTCATTCTCTTAGGCTCCTCTCCTGATTTTTATTCTCTTAGGCTCCTCTCCTGCTTTCAAGTTTTTTAGGCTCCTCTCCTGATTTTAAGTTTTTTAGGCTCTTCTCCTGATTTTTATTCTCTTAGGCTCCTCTCCTGATTTTTATTCTCTTAGGCTCCTCTCCTGATTTTTATTCTCTTAGGCTCCTCTCCTGATTTTTATTCTCTTAGGCTCCTCTCCTGATTTTTATTCTCTTAGGCTCCTCTCCTGCTTTTAATTTTTTTAGGCTCCTCTCCTGATTTTTATTCTCTTAGGCTCCTCTCCTGATTTTTATTCTCTTAGGCTCCTCTCCTGATTTTTATTCTCTTAGGCTCCTCTCCTGATTTTTATTCTGTTAGGCTCCTCTCCTGATTCTAAGTTTTTTAGGCTCCTCTCCTGATTTTTATTCTCTTAGGCTCCTCTCCTGATTTTTATTCTCTTAGGCTCCTCTCCTGATTTTTATTCTCTTAGGCTCCTCTCCTGCTTTTAAGTTTTTTAGGCTCCTCTCCTGATTTTTATTCTCTTAGGCTCCTCTCCTGCTTTCAAGTTTTTAGGCTCCTCTCCTGATTTTTATTCTCTTAGGCTCCTCTCCTGATTTTATGTTTTTTAGGCTCCTCTCCTGATTTTTATTCTCTTAGGCTCCTCTCCTGATTTTTATTCTCTTAGGCTCCTCTCCTGCTTTCAAGTTTTTTAGGCTCCTCTCCTGATTTTTATTCTCTTAGGCTCCTCTCCTGATTTTTATTGTCTTAGGCTCCTCTCCTGATTTTTATTCTCTTAGGCTCCTCTCTTGATTTTAAGTTTTTAGGCTCCTCTCCTGATTTTTAGTCTCTTAGGCTCCTCTCCTGATTTTAAGTTTTTTAGACTCCTCTCCTGATTTTTATTCTCTTAGGCTCCTCTCCTGATTTTTATTCTCTTAGGCTCCTCTCCTGATTTTTATTCTCTTAGGCTCCTCTCCTGATTTTTATTCTCTTAGGCTCCTCTCCTGATTTTTATTCTCTTAGGCTCTTCTCCTGATTTTTATTCTCTTAGGCTCCTCTCCTGATTTTTATTCTCTTAGGCTCCTCTCCTGATTTTTATTCTCTTAGGCTCCTCTCCTGATTTTTATTCTCTTAGGCTCCTCTCCTGATTTTTATTCTCTTAGGCTCCTCTCCTGATTTTTATTCTCTTAGGCTCCTCTCCTGATTTTTATTCTCTTAGACTCCTCTCCTGATTTTTATTCTCTTAGGCTCCTCTCCTGATTTTTATTCTCTTAGGCTCCTCTCCTGATTTTAAGTTTTTTAGGCTCCTCTCCTGATTTTTATTCTCTTAGACTCCTCTCCTGCTTTTAAGTTTTTTAGGCTCCTCTCCTGATTTTTATTCTGTTAGGCTCCTCTCCTGCTTTCAAGTTTTTTAGGCTCCTCTCCTGATTTTTATTCTCTTAGGCTCCTCTCCTGATTTTTATTCTCTTAGGCTCCTCTCCTGCTTTCAAGTTTTTTAGGCTCCTCTCCTGATTTTTATTCTCTTAGGCTCCTCTCCTGATTTTTATTGTCTTAGGCTCCTCTCCTGATTTTTATTCTCTTAGGCTCCTCTCTTGATTTTAAGTTTTTTAGGCTCCTCTCCTGATTTTTATTCTCCTTGGCTCCTCTCCTGATTTTTATTCTCTTAGGCTCCTCTCCTGATTTTTATTCTCTTAGGCTCCTCTCCTGATTTTTATTCTCTTAGGCTCCTCTCCTGATTTTTATTCTCTTAGGCTCCTCTCCTGATTTTTATTCTCTTAGGCTCCTCTCCTGATTTTTATTCTCTTAGGCTCCTCTCCTGATTTTTATTCTCTTAGGCTCCTCTCCTGATTTTTATTCTCTTAGGCTCCTCTCCTGATTTTTATTCTCTTAGGCTCCTCTCCTGATTTTTATTCTCTTAGGCTCCTCTCCTGATTTTTATTCTCTTAGGCTCCTCTCCTGATTTTAAGTTTTTTAGACTCCTCTCCTGATTTTTATTCTCTTAGGCTCCTCTCCTGATTTTTATTCTCTTAGGCTCCTCTCCTGATTTTTATTCTCTTAGGCTCCTCTCCTGATTTTTATTCTCTTAGGCTCCTCTCCTGATTTTTATTCTCTTAGGCTCCTCTCCTGATTTTTATTCTCTTAGACTCCTCTCCTGCTTTTAAGTTTTTTAGGCTCCTCTCCTGATTTTTATTCTGTTAGGCTCCTCTCCTGCTTTCAAGTTTTTTAGGCTCCTCTCCTGATTTTTATTCTCTTAGGCTCCTCTCCTGATTTTTATTCTCTTAGACTCCTCTCCTGATTTTTATTCTCTTAGGCTCCTCTCCTGATTTTTATTCTCTTAGGCTCCTCTCCTGATTTTAAGTTTTTTAGGCTCCTCTCCTGATTTTTATTCTCTTAGGCTCCTCTCCTGATTTTAAGTTTTTTAGACTCCTCTCCTGATTTTTATTCTCTTAGGCTCCTCTCCTGATTTTTATTCTCTTAGGCTCCTCTCCTGATTTTTATTCTCTTAGGCTCTTCTCCTGATTTTTATTCTCTTAGGCTCCTCTCCTGATTTTTATTCTCTTAGGCTCTTCTCCTGATTTTTATTCTCTTAGGCTCTTCTCCTGCTTTTTATTCTCTTAGGCTCCTCTCCTGATTTTTATTCTCTTAGGCTCCTCTCCTGATTTTTATTCTCTTAGGCTCCTCTCCTGATTCTAAGTTTTTTAGGCTCCTCTCCTGATTTTTATTCTCTTAGGCTCCTCTCCTGATTCTAAGTTTTTTAGGCCCCTCTCCTGATTTTTATTCTCTTAGGCTCCTCTCCTGATTTTTATTGTCTTAGGCTCCTCTCCTGATTTTTATTCTCTTAGGCTCCTCTCCTGATTTTTATTCTCTTAGGCTCCTCTCCTGATTTTTATTCTCTTAGGCTCCTCTCCTGATTCTAAGTTTTTTAGGCTCCTCTCCTGATTTTTATTCTCTTAGGCTCCTCTCCTGATTTTTATTCTCTTAGGCTCCTCTCCTGATTTTAAGTTTTTTAGGCTCCTCTCCTGATTTTTATTCTCTTAGGCTCCTCTCCTGATTTTTATTCTCTTAGGCTCCTCTCCTGATTTTTATTCTCTTAGGCTCCTCTCCTGATTTTTATTCTCTTAGGCTCCTCTCCTGATTTTTATTCTCTTAGGCTCCTCTCCTGATTTTTATTCTCTTAGGCTCCTCTCCTGATTTTTATTCTCTTAGGCTCCTCTCCTGATTTTTATTCTCTTAGGCTCCTCTCCTGATTTTTATTCTCTTAGGCTCCTCTCCTGCTTTTAATTTTTTTAGGCTCCTCTCCTGATTTTTATTCTCTTAGGCTCCTCTCCTGATTTTTATTCTCTTAGGCTCCTCTCCTGATTTTCATTCTCTTAGACTCCTCTCCTGATTTTAAGTTTTTTAGGCTCCTCTCCTGATTTTTATTCTTTTAGGCTCCTCTCCTGATTTTTATTCTGTTAGGCTCCTCTCCTGATTCTAAGTTTTTTAGGCTCCTCTCCTGATTTTTATTCTCTTAGGCTCCTCTCCTGATTTTTATTCTCTTAGGCTCCTCTCCTGCTTTTAAGTTTTTTAGGCTCCTCTCCTGATTTTTATTCTCTTAGGCTCCTCTCCTGCTTTCAAGTTTTTTAGGCTCCTCTCCTGATTTTTATTCTCTTAGGCTCCTCTCTTGATTTTAAGTTTTTTAGACTCCTCTCCTGATTTTTAGTCTCTTAGGCTCTTCTCCTGATTTTTATTCTCTTAGGCTCCTCTCCTGATTTTTATTCTCTTAGACTCCTCTCCTGATTTTTATTCTCTTAGACTCCTCTCCTGATTTTTATTCTCTTAGGCTCCTCTCCTGATTTTTATTCTCTTAGGCTCCTCTCCTGATTTTTATTCTCTTAGGCTCCTCTCCTGATTTTTATTCTCTTAGGCTCCTCTCCTGATTTTTATTCTCTTAGACTCCTCTCCTGCTTTTAAGTTTTTTAGGCTCCTCTCCTGATTTTTATTCTCTTAGGCTCCTCTCCTGATTTTTATTCTCTTAGGCTCCTCTCCTGATTTTTATTCTCTTAGGCTCCTCTCCTGATTTTTATTCTCTTAGGCTCCTCTCCTGATTTTAAGTTTTTTAGGCTCCTCTCCTGATTTTTATTCTCTTAGGCTCCTCTCCTGATTTTAAGTTTTTTAGACTCCTCTCCTGATTTTTATTCTCTTAGGCTCCTCTCCTGATTTTTATTCTCTTAGGCTCTTCTCCTGATTTTTATTCTCTTAGGCTCTTCTCCTGCTTTTTATTCTCTTAGGCTCCTCTCCTGATTTTTATTCTCTTAGGCTCCTCTCCTGATTTTAAGTTTTTTAGGCTCCTCTCCTGATTTTTATTCTCTTAGGCTCCTCTCCTGCTTTCAAGTTTTTTAGGCTCCTCTCCTGATTTTTATTGTCTTAGGCTCCTCTCCTGATTTTTATTCTCTTAGGCTCCTCTCCTGATTTTTATTCTCTTAGGCTCCTCTCCTGATTTTCATTCTCTTAGGCTCCTCTCCTGATTTTTATTCTCTTAGGCTCCTCTACTGATTTTTATTCTCTTAGGCTCCTCTCCTGATTTTTATTCTCTTAGGCTCCTCTCCTGATTTTTATTCTCTTAGGCTCCTCTCCTGATTCTAAGTTTTTTAGGCTCCTCTCCTGATTTTTATTCTTTTAGGCTCCTCTCCTGATTTTTATTCTGTTAGGCTCCTCTCCTGATTCTAAGTTTTTTAGGCTCCTCTCCTGATTTTTATTCTCTTAGGCTCCTCTCCTGATTTTTATTCTCTTAGGCTCCTCTCCTGATTCTAAGTTTTTTAGGCTCCTCTCCTGATTTTTATTCTCTTAGGCTCCTCTCCTGATTCTAAGTTTTTTAGGCTCCTCTCCTGATTTTTATTCTCTTAGGCTCCTCTCCTGATTTTTGTTCTCTTAGGCTCCTCTCCTGATTTTTATTCTCTTAGGCTCCTCTCCTGATTTTTATTCTCTTAGGCTCCTCTCCTGATTCTAAGTTTTTTAGGCTCCTCTCCTGATTCTAAGTTTTTTAGGCTCCTCTCCTGATTTTTATTCTTTTAGGCTCCTCTCCTGATTTTTATTCTCTTAGGCTCCTCTCCTGATTCTAAGTTTTTTAGGCTCCTCTCCTGATTTTTATTCTCTTAGGCTCCTCTCCTGATTTTTATTCTCTTAGGCTCCTCTCCTGATTTTTATTCTCTTAGGCTCCTCTCCTGATTTTTATTCTCTTAGGCTCCTCTCCTGATTTTTATTCTCTTAGGCTCCTCTCCTGATTTTTATTCTCTTAGGCTCCTCTCCTGCTTTTAATTTTTTTAGGCTCCTCTCCTGATTTTTATTCTCTTAGGCTCCTCTCCTGATTTTTATTCTCTTAGGCTCCTCTCCTGATTTTTATTCTCTTAGGCTCCTCTCCTGATTTTTATTCTCTTAGGCTCCTCTCCTGATTTTTATTCTCTTAGGCTCCTCTCCTGATTCTAAGTTTTTTAGGCTCCTCTCCTGATTTTTATTCTCTTAGGCTCCTCTCCTGATTTTTATTCTCTTAGGCTCCTCTCCTGATTTTTATTCTCTTAGGCTCCTCTCCTGCTTTTAAGTTTTTTAGGCTCCTCTCCTGATTTTTATTCTCTTAGGCTCCTCTCCTGATTTTTATTCTCTTAGGCTCCTCTCCTGCTTTCACGTTTTTTAGGCTCCTCTCCTGATTTTTATTCTCTTAGGCTCCTCTCCTGATTTTTATTGTCTTAGGCTCCTCTCCTGATTTTTATTCTCTTAGGCTCCTCTCCTGATTTTTATTCTCTTAGGCTCCTCTCCTGATTTTCATTCTCTTAGGCTCCTCTCCTGATTTTTATTCTCTTAGGCTCCTCTACTGATTTTTATTCTCTTAGGCTCCTCTCCTGATTTTTATTCTCTTAGGCTCCTCTCCTGATTTTTATTCTCTTAGGCTCCTCTCCTGATTCTAAGTTTTTTAGGCTCCTCTCCTGATTTTTATTCTTTTAGGCTCCTCTCCTGATTTTTATTCTGTTAGGCTCCTCTCCTGATTCTAAGTTTTTTAGGCTCCTCTCCTGATTTTTATTCTCTTAGGCTCCTCTCCTGATTTTTGTTCTCTTAGGCTCCTCTCCTGATTTTTATTCTCTTAGGCTCCTCTCCTGATTTTATTCTCTTAGGCTCCTCTCCTGATTCTAAGTTTTTTAGGCTCCTCTCCTGATTCTAAGTTTTTTAGGCTCCTCTCCTGATTTTTATTCTTTTAGGCTCCTCTCCTGATTTTTATTCTCTTAGGCTCCTCTCCTGATTCTAAGTTTTTTAGGCTCCTCTCCTGATTTTTATTCTCTTAGGCTCCTCTCCTGATTTTTATTCTCTTAGGCTCCTCTCCTGATTTTTATTCTCTTAGGCTCCTCTCCTGATTTTTATTCTCTTAGGCTCCTCTCCTGATTTTTATTCTCTTAGGCTCCTCTCCTGATTTTTATTCTCTTAGGCTCCTCTCCTGCTTTTAATTTTTTTAGGCTCCTCTCCTGATTTTTATTCTCTTAGGCTCCTCTCCTGATTTTTATTCTCTTAGGCTCCTCTCCTGATTTTTATTCTCTTAGGCTCCTCTCCTGATTTTTATTCTCTTAGGCTCCTCTCCTGATTTTTATTCTCTTAGGCTCCTCTCCTGATTCTAAGTTTTTTAGGCTCCTCTCCTGATTTTTATTCTCTTAGGCTCCTCTCCTGATTTTTATTCTCTTAGGCTCCTCTCCTGATTTTTATTCTCTTAGGCTCCTCTCCTGCTTTTAAGTTTTTTAGGCTCCTCTCCTGATTTTTATTCTCTTAGGCTCCTCTCCTGATTTTTATTCTCTTAGGCTCCTCTCCTGCTTTCACGTTTTTTAGGCTCCTCTCCTGATTTTTATTCTCTTAGGCTCCTCTCCTGATTTTTATTGTCTTAGGCTCCTCTCCTGATTTTTATTCTCTTAGGCTCCTCTCCTGATTCTAAGTTTTTTAGGCTCCTCTCCTGATTCTAAGTTTTTTAGGCTCCTCTCCTGATTTTTATTCTTTTAGGCTCCTCTCCTGATTTTTATTCTCTTAGGCTCCTCTCCTGATTCTAAGTTTTTTAGGCTCCTCTCCTGATTTTTATTGTCCTTAGGCTCCTCTCCTGATTTTTATTCTCTTAGGCTCCTCTCCTGATTTTAAGTTTTTTAGGCTCCTCTCCTGATTTTTATTCTTTTAGGCTCCTCTCCTGATTTTTATTCTCTTAGGCTCCTCTCCTGATTTTTATTCTCTTAGGCTCCTCTCCTGATTTTTATTCTCTTAGGCTCCTCTCCTGATTTTTATTCTCTTAGGCTCCTCTCCTGATTTTTATTCTCTTAGGCTCCTCTCCTGATTTTTATTCTCTTAGGCTCCTCTCCTGTTATTCTCTTAGGCTCCTCTCCTGATTTTAATTTTTTTAGGCTCCTCTCCTGATTTTTATTCTCTTAGGCTCCTCTCCTGATTTTTATTCTCTTAGGCTCCTCTCCTGATTTTTATTCTCTTAGGCTCCTCTCCTGATTTTTATTCTCTTAGGCTCCTCTCCTGATTTTTATTCTCTTAGGCTCCTCTCCTGATTTTTATTCTCTTAGGCTCCTCTCCTGATTTTTATTCTCTTAGGCTCCTCTCCTGCTTTTAAGTTTTTAGGCTCCTCTCCTGATTTTTATTCTCTTAGGCTCCTCTCCTGCTTTCAAGTTTTTTAGGCTCCTCTCCTGATTTTTATTCTCTTAGGCTCCTCTCCTGCTTTCACGTTTTTAGGCTCCTCTCCTGATTTTTATTCTCTTAGGCTCCTCTCCTGATTTTTATTGTCTTAGGCTCCTCTCCTGATTTTTATTCTCTTAGGCTCCTCTCCTGATTTTTATTCTCTTAGGCTCCTCTCCTGATTTTTATTCTCTTAGGCTCCTCTCCTGATTTTTATTCTCTTAGGCTCCTCTCCTGATTTTTATTCTCTTAGGCTCCTCTCCTGATTTTTATTCTCTTAGGCTCCTCTCCTGATTTTCATTCTCTTAGGCTCCTCTCCTGATTTTAAGTTTTTTAGGCTCCTCTCCTGATTTTTATTCTCTTAGGCTCCTCTCCTGATTTTTATTCTCTTAGGCTCCTCTCCTGATTTTTATTCTCTTAGGCTCCTCTCCTGATTTTTATTCTCTTAGGCTCCTCTCCTGATTTTTATTCTCTTAGGCTCCTCTCCTGCTTTTAAGTTTTTTTGGCTCCTCTCCTGATTTTTATTCTGTTAGGCTCCTCTCCTGCTTTCAAGTTTTTTAGGCTCCTCTCCTGATTTTTATTCTCTTAGGCTCCTCTCCTGCTTTTAAGCTTTTTAGGCTCCTCTCCTGATTTTTATTCTGTTAGACTCCTCTCCTGCTTTCAAGTTTTTTAGGCTCCTCTCCTGATTTTTATTGTCTTAGGCTCCTCTCCTGATTTTTATTCTCTTAGGCTCCTCTCCTGATTTTTATTCTCTTAGGCTCCTCTCCTGCTTTCAAGTTTTTTAGGCTCCTCTCTTGATTTTTATTCTCTTAGGCTCCTCTCCTGATTTTTATTCTCTTAGGCTCCTCTCCTGATTTTTATTCTCTTAGGCTCCTCTCCTAATTTTAAGTTTTTTAGGCTCTTCTCCTGATTTTTATTCTCTTAGGCTCCTCTCCTGATTTTTATTCTCTTAGGCTCCTCTCCTGATTCTAATTCTCTTAGGCTCCTCTCCTGATTTTTATTCTCTTAGGCTCCTCTCCTGATTTTTATTCTCTTAGGCTCCTCTCCTGATTTTTATTCTCTTAGGCTCCTCTCCTGATTTTAAGTTTTTTAGGCTCTTCTCCTGATTTTTATTCTCTTAGGCTCCTCTCCTGATTTTTGTTCTCTTAGGCTCCTCTCCTGATTTTTATTCTCTTAGGCTCTTCTCCTGATTTTTATTCTCTTAGGCTCTTCTCCTGATTTTTATTCTCTTAGGCTCCTCTCCTGATTTTTATTCTCTTAGGCTCCTCTCCTGATTTTTATTCTCTTAGGCTCCTCTCCTGATTTTTATTCTCTTAGGCTCCTCTCCTGATTCTAAGTTTTTTAGGCTCCTCTCCTGATTTTTATTCTTTTAGGCTCCTCTCCTGATTTTTATTCTCTTAGGCTCCTCTCCTGATTCTAAGTTTTTTAGGCTCCTCTCCTGATTTTTATTCTCTTAGGCTCCTCTCCTGATTTTTATTCTCTTAGGCTCCTCTCCTGATTTTTATTCTCTTAGGCTCCTCTCCTGATTTTTATTCTCTTAGGCTCCTCTCCTGATTTTTATTCTCTTAGGCTCCTCTCCTGATTTTTATTCTCTTAGGCTCCTCTCCTGATTTTTATTCTCTTAGGCTCCTCTCCTGATTTTTATTCTCTTAGGCTCCTCTCCTGATTCTAAGTTTTTTAGGCTCCTCTCCTGATTTTTATTCTCTTAGGCTCCTCTCCTGATTTTTATTCTCTTAGGCTCCTCTCCTGATTTTTATTCTCTTAGGCTCCTCTCCTGATTCTAAGTTTTTTAGGCTCCTCTCCTGATTTTTATTCTCTTAGGCTCCTCTCCTGATTTTTATTCTCTTAGGCTCCTCTCCTGATTTTTATTCTCTTAGGCTCCTCTCCTGATTCTAAGTTTTTTAGGCTCCTCTCCTGATTTTTATTCTCTTAGGCTCCTCTCCTGATTTTTATTCTCTTAGGCTCCTCTCCTGATTTTAAGTTTTTTAGGCTCCTCTCCTGATTTTTATTCTCTTAGGCTCCTCTCCTGATTTTTATTCTCTTAGGCTCCTCTCCTGATTTTTATTCTCTTAGGCTCCTCTCCTGCTTTCAGGTTTTTTAGGCTCCTCTCTTGATTTTTATTCTCTTAGGCTCCTCTCCTGATTTTTATTCTCTTAGGCTCCTCTCCTGATTTTTATTCTCTTAGGCTCCTCTCCTAATTTTAAGTTTTTTAGGCTCTTCTCCTGATTTTTATTCTCTTAGGCTCCTCTCCTGATTTTTATTCTCTTAGGCTCCTCTCCTGATTCTAATTCTCTTAGGCTCCTCTCCTGATTTTTATTCTCTTAGGCTCCTCTCCTGATTTTTATTCTCTTAGGCTCCTCTCCTGATTTTTATTCTCTTAGGCTCCTCTCCTGATTTTAAGTTTTTTAGGCTCTTCTCCTGATTTTTATTCTCTTAGGCTCCTCTCCTGATTTTTGTTCTCTTAGGCTCCTCTCCTGATTTTTATTCTCTTAGGCTCTTCTCCTGATTTTTATTCTCTTAGGCTCTTCTCCTGATTTTTATTCTCTTAGGCTCCTCTCCTGATTTTTATTCTCTTAGGCTCCTCTCCTGATTTTTATTCTCTTAGGCTCCTCTCCTGATTTTTATTCTCTTAGGCTCCTCTCCTGATTCTAAGTTTTTTAGGCTCCTCTCCTGATTTTTATTCTTTTAGGCTCCTCTCCTGATTTTTATTCTCTTAGGCTCCTCTCCTGATTCTAAGTTTTTTAGGCTCCTCTCCTGATTTTTATTCTCTTAGGCTCCTCTCCTGATTTTTATTCTCTTAGGCTCCTCTCCTGATTTTTATTCTCTTAGGCTCCTCTCCTGATTTTTATTCTCTTAGGCTCCTCTCCTGATTTTTATTCTCTTAGGCTCCTCTCCTGATTTTTATTCTCTTAGGCTCCTCTCCTGATTTTTATTCTCTTAGGCTCCTCTCCTGATTTTTATTCTCTTAGGCTCCTCTCCTGATTCTAAGTTTTTTAGGCTCCTCTCCTGATTTTTATTCTCTTAGGCTCCTCTCCTGATTTTTATTCTCTTAGGCTCCTCTCCTGATTTTTATTCTCTTAGGCTCCTCTCCTGATTCTAAGTTTTTTAGGCTCCTCTCCTGATTTTTATTCTCTTAGGCTCCTCTCCTGATTTTTATTCTCTTAGGCTCCTCTCCTGATTTTTATTCTCTTAGGCTCCTCTCCTGATTCTAAGTTTTTTAGGCTCCTCTCCTGATTTTTATTCTCTTAGGCTCCTCTCCTGATTTTTATTCTCTTAGGCTCCTCTCCTGATTTTAAGTTTTTTAGGCTCCTCTCCTGATTTTTATTCTCTTAGGCTCCTCTCCTGATTTTTATTCTCTTAGGCTCCTCTCCTGCTTTCAAGTTTTTTAGGCTCCTCTCCTGATTTTTATTCTCTTAGGCTCCTCTCCTGCTTTCACGTTTTTTAGGCTCCTCTCCTGATTTTTATTCTCTTAGGCTCCTCTCCTGATTTTTATTGTCTTAGGCTCCTCTCCTGATTTTTATTCTCTTAGGCTCCTCTCCTGATTTTTATTCTCTTAGGCTCCTCTCCTGATTTTTATTCTCTTAGGCTCCTCTCCTGATTTTTATTCTCTTAGGCTCCTCTCCTGATTTTTATTCTCTTAGGCTCCTCTCCTGATTTTTATTCTCTTAGGCTCCTCTCCTGATTTTCATTCTCTTAGGCTCCTCTCCTGATTTTAAGTTTTTTAGGCTCCTCTACTGATTTTTATTCTCTTAGGCTCCTCTCCTGATTTTTATTCTCTTAGGCTCCTCTCCTGATTTTTATTCTCTTAGGCTCCTCTCCTGATTTTTATTCTCTTAGGCTCCTCTCCTGATTTTTATTCTCTTAGGCTCCTCTCCTGATTTTCATTCTCTTAGACTCCTCTCCTGATTTTAAGTTTTTTAGGCTCCTCTACTGATTTTTATTCTCTTAGGCTCCTCTCCTGATTTTTATTCTCTTAGGCTCCTCTCCTGATTTTTATTCTCTTAGGCTCCTCTCCTGCTTTTAAGTTTTTTAGGCTCCTCTCCTGATTTTTATTCTGTTAGGCTCCTCTCCTGCTTTCAAGTTTTTTAGGCTCCTCTCCTGATTTTTATTCTCTTAGGCTCCTCTCCTGCTTTTAAGCTTTTTAGGCTCCTCTCCTGATTTTTATTCTGTTAGACTCGTCTCCTGCTTTCAAGTTTTTTAGGCTCCTCTCCTGATTTTTATTGTCTTAGGCTCCTCTCCTGATTTTTATTGTCTTAGGCTCCTCTCCTGATTTTTATTGTCTTAGGCTCCTCTCCTGATTTTTATTCTCTTAGGCTCCTCTCCTGATTTTCATTCTCTTAGGCTCCTCTCCTGATTTTTATTCTCTTAGGCTCCTCTCCTGCTTTCAAGTTTTTTAGGCTCCTCTCTTGATTTTTATTCTCTTAGGCTCCTCTCCTGATTTTTATTCTCTTAGGCTCCTCTCCTGATTCTAATTCTCTTAGGCTCCTCTCCTGATTTTTATTCTCTTAGGCTCCTCTCCTGATTTTTATTCTCTTAGGCTCCTCTCCTGATTTTTATTCTGTTAGGCTCCTCTCCTGATTTTTATTCTCTTAGGCTCCTCTCCTGATTTTTATTCTCTTAGGCTCCTCTCCTGATTTTAAGTTTTTTAGGCTCTTCTCCTGATTTTTATTCTCTTAGGCTCCTCTCCTGCTTTTTGTTCTCTTAGGCTCCTCTCCTGATTCTAAGTTTTTTAGGCTCCTCTCCTGATTTTTATTCTCTTAGGCTCCTCTCCTGATTCTAAGTTTTTTAGGCTCCTCTCCTGATTTTTATTCTCTTAGGCTCCTCTCCTGATTTTTATTCTCTTAGGCTCCTCTCCTGATTTTTATTCTCTTAGGCTCCTCTCCTGATTTTTATTCTCTTAGGCTCCTCTCCTGATTCTAAGTTTTTTAGGCTCCTCTCCTGATTTTTATTCTCTTAGGCTCCTCTCCTGATTTTTATTCTCTTAGGCTCCTCTCCTGATTTTTATTCTCTTAGGCTCCTCTCCTGATTTTTATTCTCTTAGGCTCCTCTCCTGATTTTAAGTTTTTTAGGCTCTTCTCCTGATTTTTATTCTCTTAGGCTCCTCTCCTGCTTTTTGTTCTCTTAGGCTCCTCTCCTGATTCTAAGTTTTTTAGGCTCCTCTCCTGATTTTTATTCTCTTAGGCTCCTCTCCTGATTCTAAGTTTTTTAGGCTCCTCTCCTGATTTTTATTCTCTTAGGCTCCTCTCCTGATTTTTATTCTCTTAGGCTCCTCTCCTGATTTTTATTCTCTTAGGCTCCTCTCCTGATTTTTATTCTCTTAGGCTCCTCTCCTGATTTTAAGTTTTTTAGGCTCTTCTCCTGATTTTTATTCTCTTAGGCTCCTCTCCTGCTTTTTGTTCTCTTAGGCTCCTCTCCTGATTCTAAGTTTTTTAGGCTCCTCTCCTGATTTTTATTCTCTTAGGCTCCTCTCCTGATTCTAAGTTTTTTAGGCTCCTCTCCTGATTTTTATTCTCTTAGGCTCCTCTCCTGATTTTTATTCTCTTAGGCTCCTCTCCTGATTTTTATTCTCTTAGGCTCCTCTCCTGATTTTTATTCTCTTAGGCTCCTCTCCTGATTCTAAGTTTTTTAGGCTCCTCTCCTGATTTTTATTCTCTTAGACTCCTCTTCTGATTTTTATTCTCTTAGGCTCCTCTCCTGATTCTAAGTTTTTTAGGCTCCTCTCCTGATTTTTATTCTCTTAGACTCCTCTTCTGATTTTTATTCTCTTAGGCTCCTCTCCTGATTCTAAGTTTTTTAGGCTCCTCTCCTGATTTTTATTCTCTTAGGCTCCTCTCCTGATTTTTATTCTCTTAGGCTCCTCTCCTGATTTTAAGTTTTTTAGGCTCCTCTCCTGATTTTTATTCTCTTAGGCTCCTCTCCTGATTTTTATTCTCTTAGGCTCCTCTCCTGATTTTTATTCTCTTAGGCTCCTCTCCTGATTTTTATTCTCTTAGGCTCCTCTCCTGATTTTTATTCTCTTAGGCTCCTCTCCTGATTTTTATTCTCTTAGGCTCCTCTCCTGATTTTTATTCTCTTAGGCTCCTCTCCTGATTTTTATTCTCTTAGGCTCCTCTCCTGCTTTTAATTTTTTTAGGCTCCTCTCCTGATTTTTATTCTCTTAGGCTCCTCTCCTGATTTTTATTCTCTTAGGCTCCTCTCCTGATTCTAAGTCTTTTAGGCTCCTCTCCTGATTTTTATTCTCTTAGGCTCCTCTCCTGATTTTTATTCTCTTAGGCTCCTCTCCTGATTTTTATTCTCTTAGGCTCCTCTCCTGATTTTTATTCTCTTAGGCTCCTCTCCTGATTTTTATTCTCTTAGGCTCCTCTCCTGATTCTAAGTCTTTTAGGCTCCTCTCCTGATTTTTATTCTCTTAGGCTCCTCTCCTGATTTTTATTCTCTTAGGCTCCTCTCCTGATTTTTATTCTCTTAGGCTCCTCTCCTGATTTTTATTCTCTTAGGCTCCTCTCCTGATTTTTATTCTCTTAGGCTCCTCTCCTGCTTTCAAGTTTTTTAGGCTCCTCTCCTGATTTTTATTCTCTTAGGCTCCTCTCCTGATTTTTATTCTCTTAGGCTCCTCTCCTGATTTTTATTCTCTTAGGCTCCTCTCCTGATTTTTATTCTCTTAGGCTCCTCTCCTGATTTTTATTCTCTTAGGCTCCTCTCCTGATTCTAAGTTTTTTAGGCTCCTCTCCTGATTTTTATTCTCTTAGGCTCCTCTCCTGATTTTTATTCTCTTAGGCTCCTCTCCTGATTTTTATTCTCTTAGGCTCCTCTCCTGCTTTTAAGTTTTTTAGGCTCCTCTCCTGATTTTTATTCTCTTAGGCTCCTCTCCTGCTTTCAAGTTTTTTAGGCTCCTCTCCTGATTTTTATTCTCTTAGGCTCCTCTCCTGATTTTATGTTTTTTAGGCTCCTCTCCTGATTTTTATTCTCTTAGGCTCCTCTCCTGATTTTTATTCTCTTAGGCTCCTCTCCTGCTTTCACGTTTTTTAGGCTCCTCTCCTGATTTTTATTCTCTTAGGCTCCTCTCCTGATTTTTATTGTCTTAGGCTCCTCTCCTGATTTTTATGCTCTTAGGCTCCTCTCCTGATTCTAAGTTTTTTAGGCTCCTCTCCTGATTCTAAGTTTTTTAGGCTCCTCTCCTGATTTTTATTCTTTTAGGCTCCTCTCCTGATTTTTATTCTCTTAGGCTCCTCTCCTGATTCTAAGTTTTTTAGGCTCCTCTCCTGATTTTTATTCTCTTAGGCTCCTCTCCTGATTTTTATTCTCTTAGGCTCCTCTCCTGATTTTAAGTTTTTTAGGCTCCTCTCCTGATTTTTATTCTCTTAGGCTCCTCTCCTGATTTTTATTCTCTTAGGCTCCTCTCCTGATTTTTATTCTCTTAGGCTCCTCTCCTGATTTTTATTCTCTTAGGCTCCTCTCCTGATTTTTATTCTCTTAGGCTCCTCTCCTGATTTTTATTCTCTTAGGCTCCTCTCCTGATTTTTATTCTCTTAGGCTCCTCTCCTGATTTTTATTCTCTTAGGCTCCTCTCCTGCTTTTAATTTTTTTAGGCTCCTCTCCTGATTTTTATTCTCTTAGGCTCCTCTCCTGATTTTTATTCTCTTAGGCTCCTCTCCTGATTTTTATTCTCTTAGGCTCCTCTCCTGATTTTTATTCTCTTAGGCTCCTCTCCTGATTTTTATTCTCTTAGGCTCCTCTCCTGATTCTAAGTTTTTTAGGCTCCTCTCCTGATTTTTATTCTCTTAGGCTCCTCTCCTGATTTTTATTCTCTTAGGCTCCTCTCCTGATTTTTATTCTCTTAGGCTCCTCTCCTGATTTTTATTCTCTTAGGCTCTTCTCCTGATTTTTATTCTCTTAGGCTCCTCTCCTGATTTTTATTCTCTTAGGCTCTTCTCCTGATTTTTATTCTCTTAGGCTCTTCTCCTGATTTTTATTCTCTTAGGCTCTTCTCCTGCTTTTTATTCTCTTAGGCTCCTCTCCTGATTTTTATTCTCTTAGGCTCCTCTCCTGATTTTTATTCTCTTAGGCTCCTCTCCTGATTTTAAGTTTTTTAGGCTCCTCTCCTGATTTTTATTCTCTTAGGCTCCTCTCCTGCTTTCAAGTTTTTTAGGCTCCTCTCTTGATTTTTATTCTCTTAGACTCCTCTCCTGATTTTTATTCTCTTAGGCTCCTCTCCTGATTTTTATTCTCTTAGACTCTTCTCCTGATTCTTATTCTGTTAGGCTCCTCTCCTGATTTTTATTCTCTTAGGCTCTTCTCCTGCTTTATATTCTCTTAGGCTCCTCTCCTGATTTTTATTCTCTTAGGCTCCTCTCCTGATTTTCATTCTCTTAGGCTCCTCTCCTGATTTTTATTCTCTTAGGCTCCTCTCCTGCTTTCAAGTTTTTTAGGCTCCTCTCTTGATTTTTATTCTCTTAGGCTCCTCTCCTGATTTTTATTCTCTTAGGCTCCTCTCCTGATTTTTATTCTCTTAGGCTCCTCTCCTGATTTTTATTCTCTTAGGCTCCTCTCCTGATTCTAATTCTCTTAGGCTCCTCTCCTGATTTTTATTCTCTTAGGCTCCTCTCCTGATTTTTATTCTCTTAGGCTCCTCTCCTGATTTTTATTCTCTTAGGCTCCTCTCCTGATTTTTATTCTCTTAGGCTCCTCTCCTGATTCTAAGTCTTTTAGGCTCCTCTCCTGATTTTTATTCTCTTAGGCTCCTCTCCTGATTTTTATTCTCTTAGGCTCCTCTCCTGATTTTTATTCTCTTAGGCTCTTCTCCTGATTTTTATTCTCTTAGGCTCCTCTCCTGATTTTTATTCTCTTAGGCTCCTCTCCTGCTTTCAAGTTTTTTAGGCTCCTCTCCTGATTTTTATTCTCTTAGGCTCCTCTCCTGATTTTTATTCTCTTAGGCTCCTCTCCTGATTTTTATTCTCTTAGGCTCCTCTCCTGATTTTTATTCTCTTAGGCTCCTCTCCTGATTTTTATTCTCTTAGGCTCCTCTCCTGATTTTTATTCTCTTAGGCTCCTCTCCTGATTTTTATTCTCTTAGGCTCCTCTCCTGATTCTAAGTTTTTTAGGCTCCTCTCCTGATTTTTATTCTCTTAGGCTCCTCTCCTGATTTTTATTCTCTTAGGCTCCTCTCCTGATTTTTATTCTCTTAGGCTCCTCTCCTGCTTTTAAGTTTTTTAGGCTCCTCTCCTGATTTTTATTCTCTTAGGCTCCTCTCCTGCTTTCAAGTTTTTTAGGCTCCTCTCCTGATTTTTATTCTCTTAGGCTCCTCTCCTGATTTTTATTCTCTTAGGCTCCTCTCCTGATTTTTATTCTCTTAGGCTCCTCTCCTGATTTTTATTCTCTTAGGCTCCTCTCCTGCTTTTAAGTTTTTTAGGCTCCTCTCCTGATTTTTATTCTCTTAGGCTCCTCTCCTGCTTTCAAGTTTTTTAGGCTCCTCTCCTGATTTTTATTCTCTTAGGCTCCTCTCCTGATTTTATGTTTTTTAGGCTCCTCTCCTGATTTTTATTCTCTTAGGCTCCTCTCCTGATTTTTATTCTCTTAGGCTCCTCTCCTGCTTTCAAGTTTTTTAGGCTCCTCTCCTGATTTTTATTCTCTTAGGCTCCTCTCCTGCTTTCACGTTTTTTAGGCTCCTCTCCTGATTTTTATTCTCTTAGGCTCCTCTCCTGATTTTTATTCTCTTAGGCTCCTCTCCTGATTTTTATTCTCTTAGGCTCCTCTCCTGATTTTTATTCTCTTAGGCTCCTCTCCTGATTTTTATTCTCTTAGGCTCCTCTCCTGATTTTAAGTTTTTTAGGCTCCTCTCCTGATTTTTATTCTGTTAGGCTCCTCTCCTGCTTTCAAGTTTTTTAGGCTCCTCTCCTGATTTTTATTCTCTTAGGCTCCTCTCCTGCTTTTAAGCTTTTTAGGCTCCTCTCCTGATTTTTATTCTGTTAGACTCCTCTCCTGCTTTCAAGTTTTTTAGGCTCCTCTCCTGATTTTTATTCTCTTAGGCTCCTCTCCTGATTTTTATTCTCTTAGGCTCCTCTCCTGATTTTTATTCTCTTAGGCTCTTCTCCTGATTTTTATTCTCTTAGGCTCCTCTCCTGATTTTTATTCTCTTAGGCTCTTCTCCTGATTTTTATTCTCTTAGGCTCTTCTCCTGATTTTTATTCTCTTAGGCTCTTCTCCTGCTTTTTATTCTCTTAGGCTCCTCTCCTGATTTTTATTCTCTTAGGCTCCTCTCCTGATTTTTATTCTCTTAGACTCTTCTCCTGATTCTTATTCTGTTAGGCTCCTCTCCTGATTTTTATTCTCTTAGGCTCTTCTCCTGCTTTATATTCTCTTAGGCTCCTCTCCTGATTTTTATTCTCTTAGGCTCCTCTCCTGATTTTTATTCTCTTAGGCTCCTCTCCTGATTTTTATTCTCTTAGGCTCCTCTCCTGATTTTTATTCTCTTAGGCTCCTCTCCTGATTTTAAGTTTTTTAGGCTCTTCTCCTGATTTTTATTCTCTTAGGCTCCTCTCCTGATTTTTGTTCTCTTAGGCTCCTCTCCTGATTCTAAGTTTTTTAGGCTCCTCTCCTGATTTTTATTCTGTTAGGCTCCTCTCCTGATTCTAAGTTTTTTCGGCTCCTCTCCTGATTTTTATTCTCTTAGGCTCCTCTCCTGATTTTTATTCTCTTAGGCTCCTCTCCTGATTTTTA
This sequence comes from Pseudopipra pipra, assembly GCF_036250125.1. Classification (NCBI taxonomy): domain Eukaryota; kingdom Metazoa; phylum Chordata; class Aves; order Passeriformes; family Pipridae; genus Pseudopipra; species Pseudopipra pipra. Next base: position 27,771 of record NW_026990773.1, on the reverse strand, counting down.
TTCTCTTAGGCTCCTCTCCTGATTTTTATTCTCTTAGGCTCCTCTCCTGATTCTAAGTTTTTTAGGCTCCTCTCCTGATTTTTATTCTCTTAGACTCCTCTTCTGATTTTTATTCTCTTAGGCTCCTCTCCTGATTCTAAGTTTTTTAGGCTCCTCTCCTGATTTTTATTCTCTTAGGCTCCTCTCCTGATTTTTATTCTCTTAGGCTCTTCTCCTGATTTTTATTCTCTTAGGCTCCTCTCCTGATTTTTATTCTCTTAGGCTCCTCTCCTGATTTTTATTCTCTTAGGCTCCTCTCCTGCTTTCACGTTTTTTAGGCTCCTCTCCTGATTTTTATTCTCTTAGGCTCCTCTCCTGATTTTTATTGTCTTAGGCTCCTCTCCTGATTTTTATTCTCTTAGGCTCCTCTCCTGATTCTAAGTTTTTTAGGCTCCTCTCCTGATTCTAAGTTTTTTAGGCTCCTCTCCTGATTTTTATTCTTTTAGGCTCCTCTCCTGATTTTTATTCTCTTAGGCTCCTCTCCTGATTCTAAGTTTTTTAGGCTCCTCTCCTGATTTTTATTCTCTTAGGCTCCTCTCCTGATTTTTATTCTCTTAGGCTCCTCTCCTGATTTTAAGTTTTTTAGGCTCCTCTCCTGATTTTTATTCTCTTAGGCTCCTCTCCTGATTTTTATTCTCTTAGGTTCCTCTCCTGATTTTTATTCTCTTAGGCTCCTCTCCTGATTTTTATTCTCTTAGGCTCCTCTCCTGATTTTTATTCTCTTAGGCTCCTCTCCTGATTTTTATTCTCTTAGGCTCCTCTCCTGATTTTTATTCTCTTAGGCTCCTCTCCTGCTTTTAATTTTTTTAGGCTCCTCTCCTGATTTTTATTCTCTTAGGCTCCTCTCCTCATTTTTATTCTCTTAGGCTCCTCTCCTGATTTTTATTCTCTTAGGCTCCTCTCCTGATTTTTATTCTCTTAGGCTCCTCTCCTGATTTTTATTCTCTTAGGCTCCTCTCCTGCTTTCAAGTTTTTTAGGCTCCTCTCCTGATTTTTATTCTCTTAGGCTCCTCTCCTGCTTTCACGTTTTTTAGGCTCCTCTCCTGATTTTTATTCTCTTAGGCTCCTCTCCTGATTTTTATTCTCTTAGGCTCCTCTCCTGATTTTTATTCTCTTAGGCTCCTCTCCTGATTTTCATTCTCTTAGGCTCCTCTCCTGATTTTAAGTTTTTTAGGCTCCTCTACTGATTTTTATTCTCTTAGGCTCCTCTCCTGATTTTTATTCTCTTAGGCTCCTCTCCTGATTTTTATTCTCTTAGGCTCCTCTCCTGATTTTTATTCTCTTAGGCTCCTCTCCTGATTTTTATTCTCTTAGGCTCCTCTCCTGATTTTTATTCTCTTAGGCTCTTCTCCTGATTTTTATTCTCTTAGGCTCCTCTCCTGATTTTTATTCTCTTAGGCTCCTCTCCTGATTCTAATTCTCTTAGGCTCCTCTCCTGATTTTTATTCTCTTAGGCTCCTCTCCTGATTTTTATTCTCTTAGGCTCCTCTCCTGATTTTTATTCTGTTAGGCTCCTCTCCTGATTTTTATTCTCTTAGGCTCCTCTCCTGATTTTTATTCTCTTAGGCTCCTCTCCTGATTTTTATTCTCTTAGGCTCCTCTCCTGATTTTTATTCTCTTAGGCTCCTCTCCTGATTCTAAGTTTTTTAGGCTCCTCTCCTGATTTTTATTCTCTTAGGCTCCTCTCCTGATTTTTATTCTCTTAGGCTCCTCTCCTGATTTTTATTCTCTTAGGCTCCTCTCCTGATTTTTATTCTCTTAGGCTCCTCTCCTGATTCTAAGTTTTTTAGGCTCCTCTCCTGATTTTTATTCTTTTAGGCTCCTCTCCTGATTTTTATTCTCTTAGGCTCCTCTCCTGATTCTAAGTTTTTTAGGCTCCTCTCCTGATTTTTATTCTCTTAGGCTCCTCTCCTGATTTTTATTCTCTTAGGCTCCTCTCCTGATTTTAAGTTTTTTAGGCTCCTCTCCTGATTTTTATTCTCTTAGGCTCCTCTCCTGATTTTTATTCTCTTAGGCTCCTCTCCTGATTTTTATTCTCTTAGGCTCCTCTCCTGATTTTAAGTTTTTTAGGCTCCTCTCCTGATTTTTATTCTCTTAGGCTCCTCTCCTGCTTTTAATTTTTTTAGGCTCCTCTCCTGATTTTTATTCTCTTAGGCTCCTCTCCTGATTCTAAGTTTTTTAGGCTCCTCTCCTGATTTTTATTCTCTTAGGCTCCTCTCCTGATTTTTATTCTCTTAGGCTCCTCTCCTGATTTTTATTCTCTTAGGCTCCTCTCCTGATTTTTATTCTCTTAGGCTCCTCTCCTGCTTTCAAGTTTTTTAGGCTCCTCTCCTGATTTTTATTCTCTTAGGCTCCTCTCCTGATTTTTATTCTCTTAGGCTCCTCTCCTGATTTTTATTCTCTTAGGCTCCTCTCCTGCTTTTAATTTTTTTAGGCTCCTCTCCTGATTTTTATTCTCTTAGGCTCCTCTCCTGATTCTAAGTTTTTTAGGCTCCTCTCCTGATTTTTATTCTCTTAGGCTCCTCTCCTGATTTTTATTCTCTTAGGCTCCTCTCCTGATTTTTATTCTCTTAGGCTCCTCTCCTGATTTTTATTCTCTTAGGCTCCTCTCCTGCTTTCAAGTTTTTTAGGCTCCTCTCTTGATTTTTATTCTCTTAGGCTCCTCTCCTGATTTTTATTCTCTTAGGCTCCTCTCCTGATTTTTATTCTCTTAGGCTCCTCTCCTGATTTTTATTCTCTTAGGCTCCTCTCCTGATTTTTATTCTCTTAGGCTCCTCTCCTGATTTTTATTCTCTTAGGTTCCTCTCCTGCTTTCAAGTTTTTTAGGCTCCTCTCCTGATTTTTATTCTCTTAGGCTCCTCTCCTGATTTTTATTCTCTTAGGCTCCTCTCCTGATTTTTATTCTCTTAGGCTCCTCTCCTGATTTTTATTCTCTTAGGCTCCTCTCCTGATTTTTATTCTCTTAGGCTCCTCTCCTGATTTTGTTTTTTAGGCTCCTCTCCTGATTTTTATTCTGTTAGGCTCCTCTCCTGCTTTCAAGTTTTTTAGGCTCCTCTCCTGATTTTTATTCTCTTAGGCTCCTCTCCTGCTTTTAAGTTTTTTAGGCTCCTCTCCTGATTTTTATTCTGTTAGGCTCCTCTCCTGCTTTCAAGTTTTTTAGGCTCCTCTCCTGATTTTTATTGTCTTAGGCTCCTCTCCTGATTTTTATTGTCTTAGGCTCCTCTCCTGATTTTTATTGTCTTAGGCTCCTCTCCTGATTTTTATTCTCTTAGGCTCCTCTCCTGATTTTTATTGTCTTAGGCTCCTCTCCTGATTTTTATTCTCTTAGGCTCCTCTCCTGATTTTTATTCTCTTAGGCTCCTCTCCTGATTTTTATTCTCTTAGGCTCCTCTCCTGATTTTTATTCTCTTAGGCTCCTCTCCTGATTTTAAGTTTTTTAGACTCCTCTCCTGATTTTTATTCTCTTAGGCTCCTCTCCTGATTTTTATTCTCTTAGGCTCCTCTCCTGATTTTTACTCTCTTAGGCTCCTCTCCTGATTTTTATTCTCTTAGGCTCCTCTCCTGATTTTTATTCTCTTAGGCTCCTCTCCTGATTTTTATTCTCTTAGGCTCCTCTCCTGATTTTTATTCTCTTAGGCTCCTCTCCTGATTTTTATTCTCTTAGGCTCCTCTCCTGATTTTAAGTTTTTTAGACTCCTCTCCTGATTTTTATTCTCTTAGGCTCCTCTCCTGATTTTTATTCTCTTAGGCTCCTCTCCTGATTTTTATTCTGTTAGGCTCCTCTCCTGATTTTTATTCTCTTAGGCTCCTCTCCTCATTTTTATTCTCTTAGGCTCTTCTCCTGATTTTTATTCTCTTAGGCTCCTCTCCTGATTTTTATTCTCTTAGACTCCTCTTCTGATTTTTATTCTCTTAGGCTCCTCTCCTGATTTTAAGTTTTTTAGGCTCTTCTCCTGATTTTTATTCTCTTAGGCTCCTCTCCTGATTTTTATTCTCTTAGGCTCCTCTCCTGATTTTAAGTTTTTTAGGCTCCTCTCCTGATTTTTATTCTCTTAGGCTCCTCTCCTGCTTTCAAGTTTTTTAGGCTCCTCTCTTGATTTTTATTCTCTTAGACTCCTCTCCTGATTTTTATTCTCTTAGGCTCCTCTCCTGATTTTTATTCTCTTAGGCTCTTCTCCTGATTTTTATTCTGTTAGGCTCCTCTCCTGATTTTTATTCTCTTAGGCTCTTCTCCTGCTTTATATTCTCTTAGGCTCCTCTCCTGATTTTTATTCTCTTAGGCTCCTCTCCTGATTTTCATTCTCTTAGGCTCCTCTCCTGATTTTTATTCTCTTAGGCTCCTCTCCTGATTCTAAGTTTTTTAGGCTCCTCTCCTGATTTTTATTCTCTTAGGCTCCTCTCCTGATTTTTATTCTCTTAGGCTCCTCTCCTGATTTTTATTCTCTTAGGCTCCTCTCCTGATTTTTATTCTCTTAGGCTCCTCTCCTGATTTTTATTCTCTTAGGCTCCTCTCCTGATTTTTATTCTCTTAGGCTCCTCTCCTGCTTTCAAGTTTTTTAGACTCCTCTCCTGATTTTTATTCTCTTAGGCTCCTCTCCTGATTTTTATTCTCTTAGGCTCCTCTCCTGATTTTTATTCTCTTAGGCTCCTCTCCTGCTTTTAATTTTTTTAGGCTCCTCTCCTGATTTTTATTCTCTTAGGCTCCTCTCCTGATTCTAAGTTTTTTAGGCTCCTCTCCTGATTTTTATTCTCTTAGGCTCCTCTCCTGATTTTTATTCTCTTAGGCTCCTCTCCTGCTTTCAAGTTTTTTAGGCTCCTCTCTTGATTTTTATTCTCTTAGGCTCCTCTCCTGATTTTTATTCTCTTAGGCTCCTCTCCTGATTTTTATTCTCTAAGGCTCCTCTCCTGATTTTTATTCTCTTAGGCTCCTCTCCTGATTTTTATTCTCTTAGGCTCCTCTCCTGATTTTTATTCTCTTAGGCTCCTCTCCTGATTTTTATTCTCTTAGGTTCCTCTCCTGCTTTCAAGTTTTTTAGGCTCCTCTCCTGATTTTTATTCTCTTAGGCTCCTCTCCTGATTTTTATTCTCTTAGGCTCCTCTCCTGATTTTTATTCTCTTAGGCTCCTCTCCTGATTTTTATTCTCTTAGGCTCCTCTCCTGATTTTTATTCTCTTAGGCTCCTCTCCTGATTTTAAGTTTTTTAGGCTCCTCTCCTGATTTTTATTCTGTTAGGCTCCTCTCCTGCTTTCAAGTTTTTTAGGCTCCTCTCCTGATTTTTATTCTCTTAGGCTCCTCTCCTGCTTTTAAGTTTTTTAGGCTCCTCTCCTGATTTTTATTCTGTTAGGCTCCTCTCCTGCTTTCAAGTTTTTTAGGCTCCTCTCCTGATTTTTATTGTCTTAGGCTCCTCTCCTGATTTTTATTGTCTTAGGCTCCTCTCCTGATTTTTATTCTCTTAGGCTCCTCTCCTGATTTTTATTCTCTTAGGCTCCTCTCCTGATTTTTATTCTCTTAGGCTCCTCTTCTGATTTTTATTCTCTTAGGCTCCTCTCCTGATTTTAAGTTTTTTAGGCTCTTCTCCTGATTTTTATTCTCTTAGGCTCCTCTCCTGATTTTAAGTTTTTTAGGCTCCTCTCCTGATTTTTATTCTCTTAGGCTCCTCTCCTGCTTTCAAGTTTTTTAGGCTCCTCTCTTGATTTTTATTCTCTTAGGCTCCTCTCCTGATTTTTATTCTCTTAGGCTCCTCTCCTGATTTTCATTCTCTTAGGCTCCTCTCCTGATTTTTATTCTCTTAGGCTCCTCTCCTGCTTTCAAGTTTTTTAGGCTCCTCTCTTGATTTTTATTCTCTTAGGCTCCTCTCCTGATTTTTATTCTCTTAGGCTCCTCTCCTGATTTTTATTCTCTTAGGCTCCTCTCCTGATTTTAAGTTTTTTAGGCTCTTCTCCTGATTTTTATTCTCTTAGGCTCCTCTCCTGATTTTTATTCTCTTAGACTCCTCTTCTGATTTTTATTCTCTTAGGCTCCTCTCCTGATTTTTATTCTCTTAGGCTCCTCTCCTGATTTTTATTCTCTTAGGCTCCTCTCCTGATTCTATGTTTTTTAGGCTCCTCTCCTGATTTTTATTCTCTTAGGCTCCTCTCCTGATTTTTATTCTCTTAGGCTCCTCTCCTGATTTTTATTCTCTTAGGCTCCTCTCCTGATTTTTATTCTCTTAGGCTCCTCTCCTGATTTTCATTCTCTTAGGCTCCTCTCCTGATTTTAAGTTTTTTAGGCTCCTCTCCTGATTTTTATTCTTTTAGGCTCCTCTCCTGATTTTTATTCTCTTAGGCTCCTCTCCTGATTCTAAGTTTTTTAGGCTCCTCTCCTGATTTTTATTCTCTTAGGCTCCTCTCCTGATTTTTATTCTCTTAGGCTCCTCTCCTGATTTTAAGTTTTTTAGGCTCCTCTCCTGATTTTTATTCTCTTAGGCTCCTCTCCTGATTTTAATTTTTTTAGGCTCCTCTCCTGATTTTTATTCTCTTAGGCTCCTCTCCTGATTCTAAGTTTTTTAGGCTCCTCTCCTGATTTTTATTCTCTTAGGCTCCTCTCCTGATTTTTATTCTCTTAGGTTCCTCTCCTGATTTTTATTCTCTTAGGCTCCTCTCCTGATTTTTATTCTCTTAGGCTCCTCTCCTGATTTTTATTCTCTTAGGCTCCTCTCCTGATTTTTATTCTCTTAGGCTCCTCTCCTGATTTTAAGTTTTTTAGGCTCCTCTCCTGATTTTTATTCTCTTAGGCTCCTCTCCTGATTTTTATTCTCTTAGGCTCCTCTCCTGATTTTTATTCTCTTAGGCTCCTCTCCTGATTTTTATTCTCTTAGGCTCCTCTCCTGATTCTAAGTTTTTTAGGCTCCTCTCCTGATTTTTATTCTCTTAGGCTCCTCTCCTGATTCTAAGTTTTTTAGGCTCCTCTCCTGATTTTTATTCTCTTAGGCTCCTCTCCTGATTTTTATTCTCTTAGGCTCCTCTCCTGATTTTTATTCTCTTAGGCTCCTCTCCTGATTTTTATTCTTTTAGGCTCCTCTCCTGATTTTTATTCTTTTAGGCTCCTCTCCTGATTTTTATTCTCTTAGGCTCCTCTCCTGATTCTAAGTTTTTTAGGCTCCTCTCCTGATTTTTATTCTCTTAGGCTCCTCTCCTGATTCTAAGTTTTTTAGGCTCCTCTCCTGATTTTTATTCTCTTAGGCTCCTCTCCTGATTTTTATTCTCTTAGGCTCCTCTCCTGATTTTTATTCTCTTAGGCTCCTCTCCTGATTTTTATTCTCTTAGGCTCCTCTCCTGATTTTTATTCTTTTAGGCTCCTCTCCTGATTTTTATTCTCTTAGGCTCCTCTCCTGATTTTTATTCTCTTAGGCTCCTCTCCTGATTTTAAGTTTTTTAGGCTCCTCTCCTGATTTTTATTCTCTTAGGCTCCTCTCCTGATTTTTATTCTCTTAGGCTCCTCTCCTGATTTTTATTCTCTTAGGCTCCTCTCCTGATTCTAAGTTTTTTAGGCTCCTCTCCTGATTTTTATTCTCTTAGGCTCCTCTCCTGATTCTAAGTTTTTTAGGCTCCTCTCCTGATTTTTATTCTCTTAGGCTCCTCTCCTGATTTTTATTCTCTTAGGCTCCTCTCCTGATTTTTATTCTCTTAGGCTCCTCTCCTGATTTTTATTCTCTTAGGCTCCTCTCCTGATTTTTATTCTCTTAGGCTCCTCTCCTGATTTTTATTCTTTTAGGCTCCTCTCCTGATTTTTATTCTCTTAGGCTCCTCTCCTGATTTTTATTCTCTTAGGCTCCTCTCCTGATTTTAAGTTTTTTAGGCTCCTCTCCTGATTTTTATTCTCTTAGGCTCCTCTCCTGATTTTTATTCTCTTAGGCTCCTCTCCTGATTTTTATTCTCTTAGGCTCCTCTCCTGATTTTTATTCTCTTAGGCTCCTCTCCTGATTTTTATTCTCTTAGGCTCCTCTCCTGATTCTAAGTTTTTTAGGCTCCTCTCCTGATTTTTATTCTTTTAGGCTCCTCTCCTGATTTTTATTCTCTTAGGCTCCTCTCCTGATTCTAAGTTTTTTAGGCTCTTCTCCTGATTTTTATTCTCTTAGGCTCCTCTCCTGATTTTTATTCTCTTAGGCTCCTCTCCTGATTCTAAGTTTTTTAGGCTCCTCTCCTGATTTTTATTCTCTTAGGCTCCTCTCCTGATTCTAAGTTTTTTAGGCTCCTCTCCTGATTTTTATTCTCTTAGGCTCCTCTCCTGATTTTTATTCTCTTAGGCTCCTCTCCTGATTTTATGTTTTTTAGGCTCCTCTCCTGATTTTTATTCTCTTAGGCTCCTCTCCTGATTTTTATTCTCTTAGGCTCCTCTCCTGATTTTTATTCTCTTAGGCTCCTCTCCTGATTTTTATTCTCTTAGGCTCCTCTCCTTATTTTTATTCTCTTAGGCTCCTCTCCTGATTCTAAGTTTTTTAGGCTCCTCTCCTGATTTTTATTCTCTTAGGCTCCTCTCCTGATTTTTATTCTTTTAGGCTCCTCTCCTGATTTTTATTCTCTTAGGCTCCTCTCCTGATTTTTATTCTCTTAGGCTCCTCTCCTGATTTTAAGTTTTTTAGGCTCCTCTCCTGATTTTTATTCTCTTAGGCTCCTCTCCTGATTTTAATTTTTTTAGGCTCCTCTCCTGATTTTTATTCTCTTAGGCTCCTCTCCTGATTTTTATTCTCTTAGGCTCCTCTCCTGATTTTTATTCTCTTAGGCTCCTCTCCTGATTCTAAGTTTTTTAGGCTCCTCTCCTGATTTTTATTCTCTTAGGCTCCTCTCCTGATTCTAAGTTTTTTAGGCTCCTCTCCTGATTTTTATTCTCTTAGGCTCCTCTCCTGATTTTTATTCTCTTAGGCTCCTCTCCTGATTTTTGTTCTCTTAGGCTCCTCTCCTGATTCTAAGTTTTTTAGACTCCTCTCCTGATTTTTATTCTCTTAGGCTCCTCTCCTGATTCTAAGTTTTTTAGGCTCCTCTCCTGATTTTTATTCTCTTAGGCTCCTCTCCTGATTTTTATTCTCTTAGGCTCCTCTCCTGATTCTAAGTTTTTTAGGCTCCTCTCCTGATTTTTATTCTTTTAGGCTCCTCTCCTGATTTTTATTCTCTTAGGCTCCTCTCCTGATTCTAAGTTTTTTAGGCTCCTCTCCTGATTTTTATTCTCTTAGGCTCCTCTCCTGATTCTAAGTTTTTTAGGCTCCTCTCCTGATTTTTATTCTCTTAGGCTCCTCTCCTGATTTTATGTTTTTTAGGCTCCTCTCCTGATTTTTATTCTCTTAGGCTCCTCTCCTGATTTTTATTCTCTTAGGCTCCTCTCCTGATTTTTATTCTCTTAGGCTCCTCTCCTTATTTTTATTCTCTTAGGCTCCTCTCCTGATTCTAAGTTTTTTAGGCTCCTCTCCTGATTTTTATTCTCTTAGGCTCCTCTCCTGATTTTTATTCTCTTAGGCTCCTCTCCTGATTTTTATTCTCTTAGGCTCCTCTCCTGATTTTTATTCTCTTAGGCTCCTCTCCTGATTTTAAGTTTTTTAGGCTCCTCTCCTGATTTTTATTCTCTTAGGCTCCTCTCCTGATTTTTATTCTCTTAGGCTCCTCTCCTGATTTTAATTTTTTTAGGCTCCTCTCCTGATTTTTATTCTCTTAGGCTCCTCTCCTGATTTTTATTCTCTTAGGCTCCTCTCCTGATTTTTATTCTCTTAGGCTCCTCTCCTGATTCTAAGTTTTTTAGGCTCCTCTCCTGATTTTTATTCTCTTAGGCTCCTCTCCTGATTCTAAGTTTTTTAGGCTCCTCTCCTGATTTTTATTCTCTTAGGCTCCTCTCCTGATTTTTATTCTCTTAGGCTCCTCTCCTGATTTTTATTCTCTTAGGCTCCTCTCCTGATTTTTATTCTCTTAGGCTCTTCTCCTGATTTTTATTCTCTTAGGCTCCTCTCCTGATTTTTGTTCTCTTAGGCTCCTCTCCTGATTCTAAGTTTTTTAGACTCCTCTCCTGATTTTTATTCTCTTAGGCTCCTCTCCTGATTCTAAGTTTTTTAGGCTCCTCTCCTGATTTTTATTCTCTTAGGCTCCTCTCCTGATTTTTATTCTCTTAGGCTCCTCTCCTGATTTTTATTCTCTTAGGCTCCTCTCCTGATTTTTATTCTCTTAGGCTCCTCTCCTGATTTTTATTCTCTTAGGCTCCTCTCCTGATTCTAAGTTTTTTAGGCTCCTCTCCTGATTTTTATTCTCTTAGGCTCCTCTCCTGATTCTAAGTTTTTTAGGCTCCTCTCCTGATTTTTATTCTCTTAGGCTCCTCTCCTGATTTTTATTCTGTTAGGCTCCTCTCCTGATTTTTATTCTCTTAGGCTCCTCTCCTGATTTTTATTCTCTTAGGCTCCTCTCCTGATTCTAAGTTTTTTAGGCTCCTCTCCTGATTTTTATTCTCTTAGGCTCCTCTCCTGATTTTTATTCTCTTAGGCTCCTCTCCTGATTTTTATTCTCTTAGGCTCTTCTCCTGATTTTTATTCTCTTAGGCTCCTCTTCTGATTTTTATTCTCTTAGGCTCCTCTCCTGCTTTCAAGTTTTTTAGGCTCTTCTCCTGATTTTTATTCTTTTAGGCTCCTCTCCTGATTTTTATTCTCTTAGGCTCCTCTCCTGATTCTAATTCTCTTAGGCTCCTCTCCTGATTTTTATTCTCTTAGGCTCCTCTCCTGATTTTTATTCTCTTGGGCTCCTCTCCTGATTTTTATTCTCTTAGGCTCCTCTCCTGATTTTTATTCTCTTAGGCTCCTCTACTGATTTTTATTCTCTTAGGCTCCTCTCCTGATTTTTATTCTCTTAGGCTCCTCTCCTGATTTTAAGTTTTTTAGGCTCTTCTCCTGATTTTTATTCTCTTAGGCTCCTCTCCTGATTTTTATTCTCTTAGGCTCCTCTCCTGATTCTAAGTTTTTTAGGCTCCTCTCCTGATTTTTATTCTCTTAGGCTCCTCTCCTGATTTTTATTCTCTTAGGCTCCTCTCCTGATTTTTATTCTCTTAGGCTCCTCTCCTGATTTTTATTCTCTTAGGCTCCTCTCCTGATTTTTATTCTCTTAGGCTCCTCTCCTGATTTTTATTCTCTTAGGCTCCTCTCCTGATTTTTATTCTCTTAGGCTCCTCTCCTGCTTTTAATTTTTTTAGGCTCCTCTCCTGATTTTTATTCTCTTAGGCTCCTCTCCTGATTTTTATTCTTTTAGGCTCCTCTCCTGATTTTTATTCTGTTAGGCTCCTCTCCTGATTCTAAGTTTTTTAGGCTCCTCTCCTGATTTTTATTCTCTTAGGCTCCTCTCCTGATTTTTATTCTCTTAGGCTCCTCTCCTGATTTTTATTCTCTTAGGCTCCTCTCCTGCTTTTAAGTTTTTTAGGCTCCTCTCCTGATTTTTATTCTCTTAGGCTCCTCTCCTGCTTTCAAGTTTTTTAGGCTCCTCTCCTGATTTTTATTCTCTTAGGCTCCTCTCCTGATTTTAAGTTTTTTAGGCTCCTCTCCTGATTTTTATTCTCTTAGGCTCCTCTCTTGATTTTAAGTTTTTTAGGCTCCTCTCCTGATTTTTATTTTCTTAGGCTCCTCTCCTGATTTTAAGTTTTTTAGACTCCTCTCCTGATTTTTATTCTCTTAGGCTCCTCTCCTGATTTTTATTCTCTTAGGCTCCTCTCCTGATTTTTATTCTCTTAGGCTCCTCTCCTGATTTTTATTCTCTTAGGCTCCTCTCCTGATTTTTATTCTCTTAGGCTCCTCTCCTGATTTTTATTCTCTTAGGCTCTTCTCCTGATTTTTATTCTCTTAGGCTCCTCTCCTGATTTTTATTCTCTTAGGCTCCTCTCCTGATTTTTATTCTCTTAGGCTCCTCTCCTGATTTTTATTCTCTTAGGCTCCTCTCCTGATTTTTATTCTCTTAGGCTCCTCTCCTGCTTTTAAGTTTTTTAGGCTCCTCTCCTGATTTTTATTCTGTTAGGCTCCTCTCCTGCTTTCAAGTTTTTTAGGCTCCTCTCCTGATTTTTATTCTCTTAGGCTCTTCTCCTGATTTTTATTCTCTTAGGCTCCTCTCCTGATTTTTATTCTCTTAGGCTCCTCTCCTGATTTTTATTCTCTTAGGCTCCTCTCCTGATTTTTATTCTCTTAGGCTCCTCTCCTGATTTTAAGTTTTTTAGGCTCCTCTCCTGATTTTAAGTTTTTTAGACTCCTCTCCTGATTTTTATTCTCTTAGGCTCCTCTCCTGATTTTTATTCTCTTAGGCTCCTCTCCTCATTTTTATTCTCTTAGGCTCTTCTCCTGATTTTTATTCTCTTAGGCTCCTCTCCTGATTTTTATTCTCTTAGACTCCTCTCCTGATTTTTATTCTCTTAGGCTCCTCTCCTGATTTTTATTCTCTTAGGCTCCTCTCCTGATTTTTATTCTCTTAGACTCCTCTCCTGCTTTTAAGTTTTTTAGGCTCCTCTCCTGATTTTTATTCTCTTAGGCTCCTCTCCTGATTTTTATTCTCTTAGGCTCCTCTCCTGATTTTTATTCTCTTAGACTCCTCTCCTGCTTTTAAGTTTTTTAGGCTCCTCTCCTGATTTTTATTCTGTTAGGCTCCTCTCCTGATTTTTATTCTCTTAGGCTCCTCTCCTGCTTTCAAGTTTTTTAGGCTCCTCTCCTGATTTTTATTCTCTTAGGCTCCTCTCCTGATTTTAAGTTTTTTAGGCTCCTCTCCTGATTTTTATTCTCTTAGGCTCCTCTCTTGATTTTAAGTTTTTTAGGCTCCTCTCCTGATTTTTATTTTCTTAGGCTCCTCTCCTGATTTTAAGTTTTTTAGACTCCTCTCCTGATTTTTATTCTCTTAGGCTCCTCTCCTGATTTTTATTCTCTTAGGCTCCTCTCCTGATTTTTATTCTCTTAGGCTCCTCTCCTGATTTTTATTCTCTTAGGCTCCTCTCCTGATTTTTATTCTCTTAGGCTCCTCTCCTGATTTTTATTCTCTTAGGCTCTTCTCCTGATTTTTATTCTCTTAGGCTCCTCTCCTGATTTTTATTCTCTTAGGCTCCTCTCCTGATTTTTATTCTCTTAGGCTCCTCTCCTGATTTTTATTCTCTTAGGCTCCTCTCCTGATTTTTATTCTCTTAGGCTCCTCTCCTGCTTTTAAGTTTTTTAGGCTCCTCTCCTGATTTTTATTCTGTTAGGCTCCTCTCCTGCTTTCAAGTTTTTTAGGCTCCTCTCCTGATTTTTATTCTCTTAGGCTCTTCTCCTGATTTTTATTCTCTTAGGCTCCTCTCCTGATTTTTATTCTCTTAGGCTCCTCTCCTGATTTTTATTCTCTTAGGCTCCTCTCCTGATTTTTATTCTCTTAGGCTCCTCTCCTGATTTTAAGTTTTTTAGGCTCCTCTCCTGATTTTAAGTTTTTTAGACTCCTCTCCTGATTTTTATTCTCTTAGGCTCCTCTCCTGATTTTTATTCTCTTAGGCTCCTCTCCTCATTTTTATTCTCTTAGGCTCTTCTCCTGATTTTTATTCTCTTAGGCTCCTCTCCTGATTTTTATTCTCTTAGACTCCTCTCCTGATTTTTATTCTCTTAGGCTCCTCTCCTGATTTTTATTCTCTTAGGCTCCTCTCCTGATTTTTATTCTCTTAGACTCCTCTCCTGCTTTTAAGTTTTTTAGGCTCCTCTCCTGATTTTTATTCTGTTAGGCTCCTCTCCTGATTTTTATTCTCTTAGGCTCCTCTCCTGATTTTTATTCTCTTAGACTCCTCTCCTGCTTTTAAGTTTTTTAGGCTCTTCTCCTGATTTTTATTCTCTTAGGCTCCTCTCCTGATTTTTATTCTCTTAGGCTCCTCTCCTGATTTTTATTCTCTTAGGCTCCTCTACTGATTTTTATTCTCTTAGGCTCCTCTCCTGATTTTTATTCTCTTAGGCTCCTCTCCTGATTTTAAGTTTTTTAGGCTCTTCTCCTGATTTTTATTCTCTTAGGCTCCTCCCCTGATTTTTGTTCTCTTAGGCTCCTCTCCTGATTCTAAGTTTTTTAGGCTCCTCTCCTGATTTTTATTCTTTTAGGCTCCTCTCCTGATTTTTATTCTCTTAGGCTCCTCTCCTGATTCTAAGTTTTTTAGGCTCCTCTCCTGATTTTTATTCTCTTAGGCTCCTCTCCTGATTCTAAGTTTTTTAGGCTCCTCTCCTGATTTTTATTCTCTTAGGCTCCTCTCCTGATTTTTATTCTCTTAGGCTCCTCTCCTGATTTTTATTCTCTTAGGCTCCTCTCCTGATTTTTATTCTCTTAGGCTCCTCTCCTGATTCTAAGTTTTTTAGGCTCCTCTCCTGATTCTAAGTTTTTTAGGCTCCTCTCCTGATTTTTATTCTTTTAGGCTCCTCTCCTGATTTTTATTCTCTTAGGCTCCTCTCCTGATTCTAAGTTTTTTAGGCTCCTCTCCTGATTTTTATTCTCTTAGGCTCCTCTCCTGATTTTTATTCTCTTAGGCTCCTCTCCTGATTTTTATTCTCTTAGGCTCCTCTCCTGATTTTTATTCTCTTAGGCTCCTCTCCTGATTTTTATTCTCTTAGGCTCCTCTCCTGATTTTTATTCTCTTAGGCTCCTCTCCTGATTTTTATTCTCTTAGGCTCCTCTCCTGATTTTTATTCTCTTAGGCTCCTCTCCTGATTTTTATTCTCTTAGGCTCCTCTCCTGATTTTTATTCTCTTAGGCTCCTCTCCTGATTTTTATTCTGTTAGGCTCCTCTCCTGATTTTTATTCTCTTAGGCTCCTCTCCTGCTTTCAAGTTTTTTAGGCTCCTCTCCTGATTTTTATTCTCTTAGGCTCCTCTCCTGCTTTCAAGTTTTTTAGGCTCCTCTCCTGATTTTTATTCTCTTAGGCTCCTCTCCTGATTTTTATTGTCTTAGGCTCCTCTCCTGATTTTTATTCTCTTAGGCTCCTCTCCTGATTTTAAGTTTTTTAGGCTCCTCTCCTGATTTTTATTCTCTTAGGCTCCTCTCCTGATTTTTATTCTCTTAGGCTCCTCTCCTGATTTTTATTCTCTTAGGCTCCTCTCCTGATTTTTATTCTCTTAGGCTCCTCTCCTGATTTTTATTCTCTTAGGCTCCTCTCCTGATTTTTATTCTCTTAGGCTCCTCTCCTGATTTTAAGTTTTTTAGGCTCCTCTACTGATTTTTATTCTCTTAGGCTCCTCTCCTGATTTTTATTCTCTTAGGCTCCTCTCCTGATTTTTATTCTCTTAGGCTCCTCTCCTGCTTTTAAGTTTTTTAGGGTCCTCTCCTGATTTTTATTCTGTTAGGCTCCTCTCCTGATTTTTATTCTCTTAGGCTCTTCTCCTGATTTTTATTCTCTTAGGCTCCTCTCCTGATTTTTATTCTCTTAGGCTCTTCTCCTGCTTTTTATTCTCTTAGGCTCCTCTCCTGATTTTTATTCTCTTAGGCTCCTCTCCTGATTTTAAGTTTTTTAGGCTCCTCTCCTGATTTTTATTCTCTTAGGCTCCTCTCCTGCTTTCAAGTTTTTTAGGCTCCTCTCCTGATTTTTATTCTCTTAGGCTCCTCTCCTGCTTTCAAGTCTTTTAGGCTCCTCTCTTGATTTTTATTCTCTTAGGCTCCTCTCCTGATTTTTATTCTCTTAGGCTCCTCTCCTGATTTTTATTCTCTTAGGCTCCTCTACTGATTTTTATTCTCTTAGGCTCCTCTCCTGATTTTTATTCTCTTAGGCTCCTCTCCTGATTTTTATTCTCTTAGGCTCCTCTCCTGATTTTTATTCTCTTAGGCTCCTCTCCTGATTTTTATTCTCTTAGGCTCCTCTCCTGATTCTAAGTTTTTTAGGCTCCTCTCCTGATTTTTATTCTTTTAGGCTCCTCTCCTGATTTTTATTCTCTTAGGCTCCTCTCCTGATTCTAAGTTTTTTAGGCTCCTCTCCTGATTTTTATTCTCTTAGGCTCCTCTCCTGATTTTTATTCTCTTAGGCTCCTCTCCTGATTTTAAGTTTTTTAGGCTCCTCTCCTGATTTTTATTCTCTTAGGCTCCTCTCCTGATTTTTATTCTCTTAGGCTCCTCTCCTGATTTTTATTCTCTTAGGCTCCTCTCCTGATTTTTATTCTCTTAGGCTCCTCTCCTGATTTTTATTCTCTTAGGCTCCTCTCCTGATTTTTATTCTCTTAGGCTCCTCTCCTGATTCTAAGTTTTTTAGGCTCCTCTCCTGATTCTAAGTTTTTTAGGCTCCTCTCCTGATTTTTATTCTTTTAGGCTCCTCTCCTGATTTTTATTCTCTTAGGCTCCTCTCCTGATTCTAAGTTTTTTAGGCTCCTCTCCTGATTTTTATTCTCTTAGGCTCCTCTCCTGATTTTTATTCTCTTAGGCTCCTCTCCTGATTTTAAGTTTTTTAGGCTCCTCTCCTGATTTTTATTCTCTTAGGCTCCTCTCCTGATTTTTATTCTCTTAGGCTCCTCTCCTGATTTTAATTTTTTTAGGCTCCTCTCCTGATTTTTATTCTCTTAGGCTCCTCTCCTGATTTTTATTCTCTTAGGCTCCTCTCCTGATTTTTATTCTCTTAGGCTCCTCTCCTGATTTTTATTCTGTTAGGCTCCTCTCCTGATTTTTATTCTCTTAGGCTCCTCTCCTGATTTTTATTCTCTTAGGCTCCTCTCCTGATTTTTATTCTCTTAGGCTCCTCTCCTGATTTTTATTCTCTTAGGCTCCTCTCCTGATTTTTATTCTCTTAGGCTCCTCTCCTGATTTTATGTTTTTTAGGCTCCTCTCCTGATTTTTATTCTCTTAGGCTCCTCTCCTGATTTTTATTCTCTTAGGCTCCTCTCCTGCTTTCAAGTTTTTTAGGCTCCTCTCCTGATTTTTATTCTCTTAGGCTCCTCTCCTGATTTTTATTGTCTTAGGCTCCTCTCCTGATTTTTATTCTCTTAGGCTCCTCTCCTGATTTTAAGTTTTTTAGGCTCCTCTCCTGATTTTTATTCTCTTAGGCTCCTCTCCTGATTTTTATTCTCTTAGGCTCCTCTCCTGATTTTTATTCTCTTAGGCTCCTCTCCTGATTTTTATTCTCTTAGGCTCCTCTCCTGATTTTTATTCTCTTAGGCTCCTCTCCTGATTTTTATTCTCTTAGGCTCCTCTCCTGATTTTAAGTTTTTTAGGCTCCTCTACTGATTTTTATTCTCTTAGGCTCCTCTCCTGATTTTTATTCTCTTAGGCTCCTCTCCTGATTTTTATTCTCTTAGGCTCCTCTCCTGCTTTTAAGTTTTTTAGGGTCCTCTCCTGATTTTTATTCTGTTAGGCTCCTCTCCTGATTTTTATTCTCTTAGGCTCTTCTCCTGATTTTTATTCTCTTAGGCTCCTCTCCTGATTTTTATTCTCTTAGGCTCTTCTCCTGCTTTTTATTCTCTTAGGCTCCTCTCCTGATTTTTATTCTCTTAGGCTCCTCTCCTGATTTTAAGTTTTTTAGGCTCCTCTCCTGATTTTTATTCTCTTAGGCTCCTCTCCTGCTTTCAAGTTTTTTAGGCTCCTCTCCTGATTTTTATTCTCTTAGGCTCCTCTCCTGATTTTTATTCTCTTAGGCTCCTCTACTGATTTTTATTCTCTTAGGCTCCTCTCCTGATTTTTATTCTCTTAGGCTCCTCTCCTGATTTTTATTCTCTTAGGCTCCTCTCCTGATTTTTATTCTCTTAGGCTCCTCTCCTGATTTTTATTCTCTTAGGCTCCTCTCCTGATTTTTATTCTCTTAGGCTCCTCTCCTGATTCTAAGTTTTTTAGGCTCCTCTCCTGATTTTTATTCTTTTAGGCTCCTCTCCTGATTTTTATTCTCTTAGGCTCCTCTCCTGCTTTCAAGTCTTTTAGGCTCCTCTCTTGATTTTTATTCTCTTAGGCTCCTCTCCTGATTTTTATTCTCTTAGGCTCCTCTCCTGATTTTTATTCCCTTAGGCTCCTCTACTGATTTTTATTCTCTTAGGCTCCTCTCCTGATTTTTATTCTCTTAGGCTCCTCTCCTGATTTTTATTCTCTTAGGCTCCTCTCCTGATTTTTATTCTCTTAGGCTCCTCTCCTGATTTTTATTCTCTTAGGCTCCTCTCCTGATTTTTATTCTCTTAGGCTCCTCTCCTGATTCTAAGTTTTTTAGGCTCCTCTCCTGATTTTTATTCTTTTAGGCTCCTCTCCTGATTTTTATTCTCTTAGGCTCCTCTCCTGATTCTAAGTTTTTTAGGCTCCTCTCCTGATTTTTATTCTCTTAGGCTCCTCTCCTGATTTTTATTCTCTTAGGCTCCTCTCCTGATTTTAAGTTTTTTAGGCTCCTCTCCTGATTTTTATTCTCTTAGGCTCCTCTCCTGATTTTTATTCTCTTAGGCTCCTCTCCTGATTTTTATTCTCTTAGGCTCCTCTCCTGATTTTTATTCTCTTAGGCTCCTCTCCTGATTTTTATTCTCTTAGGCTCCTCTCCTGATTTTTATTCTCTTAGGCTCCTCTCCTGATTTTTATTCTCTTAGGCTCCTCTCCTGATTTTTATTCTCTTAGGCTCCTCTCCTGATTTTTATTCTCTTAGGCTCCTCTCCTGATTTTTATTCTTTTAGGCTCCTCTCCTGATTTTTATTCTGTTAGGCTCCTCTCCTGATTCTAAGTTTTTTAGGCTCCTCTCCTGATTTTTATTCTCTTAGGCTCCTCTCCTGCTTTCAAGTTTTTTAGGCTCCTCTCCTGATTTTTATTCTCTTAGGCTCCTCTCCTGATTTTATGTTTTTTAGGCTCCTCTCCTGATTTTTATTCTCTTAGGCTCCTCTCCTGATTTTTATTCTCTTAGGCTCCTCTCCTGCTTTCAAGTTTTTTAGGCTCCTCTCCTGATTTTTATTCTCTTAGGCTCCTCTCCTGATTTTTATTGTCTTAGGCTCCTCTCCTGATTTTTATTCTCTTAGGCTCCTCTCTTGATTTTAAGTTTTTTAGGCTCCTCTCCTGCTTTTTAGTCTCTTAGGCTCCTCTCCTGATTTTAAGTTTTTTAGACTCCTCTCCTGATTTTTATTCTCTTAGGCTCCTCTCCTGATTTTTATTCTCTTAGGCTCCTCTCCTGATTTTTATTCTCTTAGGCTCCTCTCCTGATTTTAAGTTTTTTAGGCTCTTCTCCTGATTTTTATTCTCTTAGGCTCCTCTCCTGATTTTTGTTCTCTTAGGCTCCTCTCCTGATTCTAAGTTTTTTAGGCTCCTCTCCTGATTTTTATTCTTTTAGGCTCCTCTCCTGATTTTTATTCTCTTAGGCTCCTCTCCTGATTCTAAGTTTTTTAGGCTCCTCTCCTGATTTTTATTCTTTTAGGCTCCTCTCCTGATTTTTATTCTCTTAGGCTCCTCTCCTGATTCTAAGTTTTTTAGGCTCCTCTCCTGATTTTTATTCTCTTAGGCTCCTCTCCTGATTTTTATTCTCTTAGGCTCCTCTCCTGATTTTAAGTTTTTTAGGCTCCTCTCCTGATTTTTATTCTCTTAGGCTCCTCTCCTGATTTTTATTCTCTTAGGCTCCTCTCCTGATTTTTATTCTCTTAGGCTCCTCTCCTGATTTTTATTCTCTTAGGCTCCTCTCCTGATTTTTATTCTTTTAGGCTCCTCTCCTGATTTTTATTCTGTTAGGCTCCTCTCCTGATTCTAAGTTTTTTAGGCTCCTCTCCTGATTTTTATTCTCTTAGGCTCCTCTCCTGATTTTTATTCTCTTAGGCTCCTCTCCTGATTTTTATTCTCTTAGGCTCCTCTCCTGCTTTTAAGTTTTTTAGGCTCCTCTCCTGATTTTTATTCTCTTAGGCTCCTCTCCTGCTTTCAAGTTTTTTAGGCTCCTCTCCTGATTTTTATTCTCTTAGGCTCCTCTCCTGATTTTATGTTTTTTAGGCTCCTCTCCTGATTTTTATTCTCTTAGGCTCCTCTCCTGATTTTTATTCTCTTAGGCTCCTCTCCTGCTTTCAAGTTTTTTAGGCTCCTCTCCTGATTTTTATTCTCTTAGGCTCCTCTCCTGATTTTTATTGTCTTAGGCTCCTCTCCTGATTTTTATTCTCTTAGGCTCCTCTCTTGATTTTAAGTTTTTTAGGCTCCTCTCCTGATTTTTAGTCTCTTAGGCTCCTCTCCTGATTTTAAGTTTTTTAGACTCCTCTCCTGATTTTTATTCTCTTAGGCTCTTCTCCTGATTTTTATTCTCTTAGGCTCCTCTCCTGATTTTTATTCTCTTAGGCTCCTCTCCTGATTTTTATTCTCTTAGGCTCCTCTCATGATTTTTATTCTCTTAGGCTCCTCTCCTGATTTTTATTCTCTTAGGCTCCTCTCCTGCTTTTAAGTTTTTTAGGCTCCTCTCCTGATTTTTATTCTGTTAGGCTCCTCTCCTGCTTTCAAGTTTTTTAGGCTCCTCTCCTGATTTTTATTCTCTTAGGCTCCTCTCCTGATTTTTATTCTCTTAGGCTCCTCTCCTGATTTTTATTCTCTTAGGCTCCTCTCCTGATTTTTATTCTCTTAGGCTCCTCTCCTGATTTTAAGTTTTTTAGGCTCCTCTCCTGATTTTTATTCTCTTAGGCTCCTCTCCTGATTTTAAGTTTTTTAGACTCCTCTCCTGATTTTTATTCTCTTAGGCTCCTCTCCTGATTTTTATTCTCTTAGGCTCCTCTCCTGATTTTTATTCTCTTAGGCTCCTCTCCTGATTTTTATTCTCTTAGGCTCCTCTCCTGATTTTTATTCTCTTAGGCTCCTCTCCTGATTTTTATTCTCTTAGGCTCCTCTCCTGCTTTTAATTTTTTTAGGCTCCTCTCCTGATTTTTATTCTCTTAGGCTCCTCTCCTGATTTTTATTCTCTTAGGCTCCTCTCCTGATTTTTATTCTCTTAGGCTCCTCTCCTGATTTTTATTCTCTTAGGCTCCTCTCCTGATTTTTATTCTCTTAGGCTCCTCTCCTGCTTTCACGTTTTTTAGGCTCCTCTCCTGATTTTTATTCTCTTAGGCTCCTCTCCTGATTTTTATTGTCTTAGGCTCCTCTCCTGATTTTTATTCTGTTAGGCTCCTCTCCTGATTTTAAGTTTTTTAGGCTCCTCTCCTGATTTTTATTCTCTTAGGCTCCTCTCCTGATTTTTATTCTCTTAGGCTCCTCTCCTGATTTTTATTCTCTTAGGCTCCTCTCCTGATTTTTATTCTCTTAGGCTCCTCTCCTGATTTTTATTCTCTTAGGCTCCTCTCCTGATTTTTATTCTCTTAGGCTCCTCTCCTGATTTTTATTCTCTTAGGCTCCTCTCCTGATTTTCATTCTCTTAGGCTCCTCTCCTGATTTTAAGTTTTTTAGGCTCCTCTACTGATTTTTATTCTCTTAGGCTCCTCTCCTGATTTTTATTCTCTTAGGCTCCTCTCCTGATTTTTATTCTCTTAGGCTCCTCTCCTGATTTTTATTCTCTTAGGCTCCTCTCCTGATTTTTATTCTCTTAGGCTCCTCTCCTGATTTTTATTCTCTTAGGCTCCTCTCCTGATTTTCATTCTCTTAGACTCCTCTCCTGATTTTAAGTTTTTTAGGCTCCTCTACTGATTTTTATTCTCTTAGGCTCCTCTCCTGATTTTTATTCTCTTAGGCTCCTCTCCTGATTTTAAGTTTTTTAGGCTCCTCTCCTGATTTTTATTCTCTTAGGCTCCTCTCCTGCTTTCAAGTTTTTTAGGCTCCTCTCTTGATTTTTATTCTCTTAGGCTCCTCTCCTGATTTTTATTCTCTTAGGCTCCTCTCCTGATTTTTATTCTCTTAGGCTCCTCTCCTGATTTTTATTCTCTTAGGCTCCTCTCCTGCTTTTAAGTTTTTTAGGCTCCTCTCCTGATTTTTATTCTCTTAGGCTCCTCTCCTGCTTTCAAGTTTTTTAGGCTCCTCTCCTGATTTTTATTCTCTTAGGCTCCTCTCCTGATTTTATGTTTTTTAGGCTCCTCTCCTGATTTTTATTCTCTTAGGCTCCTCTCCTGATTTTTATTCTCTTAGGCTCCTCTCCTGCTTTCAAGTTTTTTAGGCTCCTCTCCTGATTTTTATTCTCTTAGGCTCCTCTCCTGATTTTTATTGTCTTAGGCTCCTCTCCTGATTTTTATTCTCTTAGGCTCCTCTCTTGATTTTAAGTTTTTTAGGCTCCTCTCCTGATTTTTAGTCTCTTAGGCTCCTCTCCTGATTTTAAGTTTTTTAGACTCCTCTCCTGATTTTTATTCTCTTAGGCTCCTCTCCTGATTTTTATTCTCTTAGGCTCCTCTCCTGATTTTTATTCTCTTAGGCTCCTCTCCTGCTTTTAAGTTTTTTAGGCTCCTCTCCTGATTTTTATTTTGTTAGGCTCCTCTCCTGCTTTCAAGTTTTTTAGGCTCCTCTCCTGATTTTTATTCTCTTAGGCTCCTCTCCTGATTTTTATTCTCTTAGGCTCCTCTCCTGATTTTTATTCTCTTAGGCTCCTCTCCTGATTTTTATTCTCTTAGGCTCCTCTCCTGATTTTAAGTTTTTTAGGCTCCCTTTCCTGATTTTTATTCTCTTAGGCTCCTCTCCTGATTTTAAGTTTTTTAGACTCCTCTCCTGATTTTTATTCTCTTAGGCTCCTCTCCTGATTTTTATTCTCTTAGGCTCCTCTCCTGATTTTTATTCTCTTAGGCTCTTCTCCTGATTTTTATTCTCTTAGGCTCCTCTCCTGATTTTTATTCTCTTAGGCTCTTCTCCTGATTTTTATTCTCTTAGGCTCTTCTCCTGATTTTTATTCTCTTAGGCTCTTCTCCTGCTTTTTATTCTCTTAGGCTCCTCTCCTGATTTTTATTCTCTTAGGCTCCTCTCCTGATTTTTATTCTCTTAGGCTCCTCTCCTGATTTTAAGTTTTTTAGGCTCCTCTCCTGATTTTTATTCTCTTAGGCTCCTCTCCTGCTTTCAAGTTTTTTAGGCTCCTCTCTTGATTTTTATTCTCTTAGGCTCCTCTCCTGATTTTTATTCTCTTAGGCTCTTCTCCTGATTTTTATTCTCTTAGGCTCTTCTCCTGCTTTATATTCTCTTAGGCTCCTCTCCTGATTTTTATTCTCTTAGGCTCCTCTCCTGATTTTTATTCTCTTAGGCTCCTCTCCTGCTTTCAAGTTTTTTAGGCTCCTCTCTTGATTTTTATTCTCTTAGGCTCCTCTCCTGATTTTTATTCTCTTAGGCTCCTCTCCTGATTTTAAGTTTTTTAGGCTCTTCTCCTGATTTTTATTCTCTTAGGCTCCTCTCCTGATTTTTATTCTCTTAGGCTCCTCTCCTGATTCTAATTCTCTTAGGCTCCTCTCCTGATTTTTATTCTCTTAGGCTCCTCTCCTGATTTTTATTCTCTTAGGCTCCTCTCCTGATTTTTATTCTCTTAGGCTCCTCTCCTGATTTTTATTCTCTTAGGCTCCTCTCCTGATTTTAAGTTTTTTAGGCTCTTCTCCTGATTTTTATTCTCTTAGGCTCCTCTCCTGATTTTTATTCTCTTAGGCTCCTCTCCTGATTTTTATTCTCTTAGGCTCCTCTCCTGATTTTTATTCTCTTAGGCTCCTCTCCTGATTTTTATTCTCTTAGGCTCCTCTCCTGCTTTTAATTTTTTTAGGCTCCTCTCCTGATTTTTATTCTCTTAGGCTCCTCTCCTGATTTTTATTCTCTTAGGCTCCTCTCCTGATTTTTATTCTCTTAGGCTCCTCTCCTGATTTTTATTCTCTTAGGCTCCTCTCCTGCTTTTAAGTTTTTTAGGCTCCTCTCCTGATTTTTATTCTCTTAGGCTCCTCTCCTGCTTTCAAGTTTTTTAGGCTCCTCTCCTGATTTTTATTCTCTTAGGCTCCTCTCCTGATTTTATGTTTTTTAGGCTCCTCTCCTGATTTTTATTCTCTTAGGCTCCTCTCCTGATTTTTATTCTCTTAGGCTCCTCTCCTGCTTTCACGTTTTTTGGGCTCCTCTCCTGATTTTTATTCTCTTAGGCTCCTCTCCTGATTTTTATTGTCTTTGGCTCCTCTCCTGATTTTTATTCTGTTAGGCTCCTCTCCTGATTTTAAGTTTTTTAGGCTCCTCTCCTGATTTTTATTCTCTTAGGCTCCTCTCCTGATTTTTATTCTCTTAGGCTCCTCTCCTGATTTTTATTCTCTTAGGCTCCTCTCCTCATTTTTATTCTCTTAGGCTCCTCTCCTGATTTTTATTCTCTTAGGCTCCTCTCCTGATTTTTATTCTCTTAGGCTCCTCTCCTGATTTTTATTCTCTTAGGCTCCTCTCCTGATTTTAAGTTTTTTAGGCTCCTCTCCTGATTTTTATTCTCTTAGGCTCCTCTCCTGATTTTAAGTTTTTTAGGCTCCTCTCCTGATTTTTATTCTCTTAGGCTCCTCTCCTGATTTTTATTCTCTTAGGCTCTTCTCCTGATTTTTATTCTCTTAGGCTCCTCTCCTGATTTTTATTCTCTTAGGCTCTTCTCCTGATTTTTATTCTCTTAGGCTCTTCTCCTGATTTTTATTCTCTTAGGCTCTTCTCCTGCTTTTTATTCTCTTAGGCTCCTCTCCTGATTTTTATTCTCTTAGGCTCCTCTCCTGATTTTTATTCTCTTAGGCTCCTCTCCTGATTTTAAGTTTTTTAGGCTCCTCTCCTGATTTTTATTCTCTTAGGCTCCTCTCCTGCTTTCAAGTTTTTTAGGCTCCTCTCTTGATTTTTATTCTCTTAGGCTCCTCTCCTGATTCTAATTCTCTTAGGCTCCTCTCCTGATTTTTATTCTCTTAGGCTCCTCTCCTGATTTTTATTCTCTTAGGCTCCTCTCCTGATTTTTATTCTCTTAGGCTCCTCTCCTGATTTTTATTCTCTTAGGCTCCTCTCCTGATTTTAAGTTTTTTAGGCTCTTCTCCTGATTTTTATTCTCTTAGGCTCCTCTCCTGATTTTTGTTCTCTTAGGCTCCTCTCCTGATTCTAAGTTTTTTAGGCTCCTCTCCTGATTTTTATTCTTTTAGGCTCCTCTCCTGATTTTTATTCTCTTAGGCTCCTCTCCTGATTCTAAGTTTTTTAGGCTCCTCTCCTGATTTTTATTCTCTTAGGCTCCTCTCCTGATTCTAAGTTTTTTAGGCTCCTCTCCTGATTTTTATTCTCTTAGGCTCCTCTCCTGATTTTTATTCTCTTAGGCTCCTCTCCTGATTTTTATTCTCTTAGGCTCCTCTCCTGATTTTTATTCTCTTAGGCTCCTCTCCTGATTCTAAGTTTTTTAGGCTCCTCTCCTGATTCTAAGTTTTTTAGGCTCCTCTCCTGATTTTTATTCTCTTAGGCTCCTCTCCTGATTTTTATTCTCTTAGGCTCCTCTCCTGATTCTAAGTTTTTTAGGCTCCTCTCCTGATTTTTATTCTCTTAGGCTCCTCTCCTGATTTTTATTCTCTTAGGCTCCTCTCCTGATTTTAAGTTTTTTAGGCTCCTCTCCTGATTTTTATTCTCTTAGGCTCCTCTCCTGATTTTTATTCTCTTAGGCTCCTCTCCTGATTTTTATTCTCTTAGGCTCCTCTCCTGATTTTTATTCTCTTAGGCTCCTCTCCTGATTCTAAGTTTTTTAGGCTCCTCTCCTGATTTTTATTCTCTTAGGCTCCTCTCCTGATTCTAAGTTTTTTAGGCTCCTCTCCTGATTTTTATTCTCTTAGGCTCCTCTCCTGATTTTTATTCTTTTAGGCTCCTCTCCTGATTTTTATTCTTTTAGGCTCCTCTCCTGATTTTTATTCTCTTAGGCTCCTCTCCTGATTCTAAGTTTTTTAGGCTCCTCTCCTGATTTTTATTCTCTTAGGCTCCTCTCCTGATTCTAAGTTTTTTAGGCTCCTCTCCTGATTTTTATTCTCTTAGGCTCCTCTCCTGATTTTTATTCTCTTAGGCTCCTCTCCTGATTTTTATTCTCTTAGGCTCCTCTCCTGATTTTTATTCTCTTAGGCTCCTCTCCTGATTTTTATTCTCTTAGGCTCCTCTCCTGATTTTTATTCTCTTAGGCTCCTCTCCTGATTTTTATTCTCTTAGGCTCCTCTCCTGATTTTTATTCTCTTAGGCTCCTCTCCTGATTTTAAGTTTTTTAGGCTCCTCTCCTGATTTTTATTCTCTTAGGCTCCTCTCCTGATTTTTATTCTCTTAGGCTCCTCTCCTGATTTTAATTTTTTTAGGCTCCTCTCCTGATTTTTATTCTCTTAGGCTCCTCTCCTGATTTTTATTCTCTTAGGCTCCTCTCCTGATTTTTATTCTCTTAGGCTCCTCTCCTGATTCTAAGTTTTTTAGGCTCCTCTCCTGATTTTTATTCTCTTAGGCTCCTCTCCTGATTCTAAGTTTTTTAGGACTCCTCTCCTGATTTTTATTCTCTTAGGCTCCTCTCCTGATTTTTATTCTCTTAGGCTCCTCTCCTGATTTTTATTCTCTTAGGCTCTTCTCCTGATTTTTATTCTCTTAGGCTCCTCTCCTGATTTTTATTCTCTTAGGCTCCTCTCCTGATTTTTATTCTCTTAGGCTCCTCTCCTGATTTTTATTCTCTTAGGCTCTTCTCCTGATTTTTATTCTCTTAGGCTCCTCTCCTGATTTTTATTCTCTTAGGCTCCTCTCCTGATTTTTATTCTCTTAGGCTCCTCTCCTGATTTTAAGTTTTTTAGGCTCCTCTCCTGATTTTTATTCTCTTAGGCTCCTCTCCTGATTTCAAGTTTTTTAGGCTCCTCTCTGATTTTTATTCTCTTAGGCTCCTCTCCTGATTTTTATTCTCTTAGGCTCCTTCTCCTGATTTTTATTCTCTTAGGCTCCTCTCCTGATTTTTATTCTCTTAGGCTCCTCTCCTGATTTTTATTCTCTTAGGCTCCTCTCCTGATTTTTATTCTCTTAGGCTCCTCTCCTGATTTTAAGTTTTTTAGGCTCCTCTCCTGATTTTTATTCTCTTAGGCTCCTCTCCTGATTTTTATTCTCTTAGGCTCCTCTCCTGATTTTTATTCTCTTAGGCTCCTCTCCTGATTTTAAGTTTTTTAGGCTCCTCTCCTGATTTTTATTCTCTTAGGCTCCTCTCCTGATTTTTATTCTCTTAGGCTCCTCTCCTGATTTCTAAGTTCTCTTAGGCTCCTCTCCTGATTTTTATTCTCTTAGGCTCCTCTCCTGATTTTTATTCTCTTAGGCTCCTCTCCTGATTTTTATTCTCTTAGGCTCCTCTCCTGATTTTATTTTTTTAGGCTCCTCTCCTGATTTTATTCTTAGGCTCCTCTCCTGATTTTTATTCTCTTAGGCTCCTCTCCTGATTTTAGTTTCTTTAGGCTCCTCTCCTGATTTTTATTCTCTTAGGCTCCTCTCCTGATTTTTATTCTCTTAGGCTCCTCTCCTGATTTTTATTCTCTTAGGCTCCTCTCCTGATTTTAAGTTCTCTTTAGGCTCCTCTCCTGATTTTTATTCTCTTAGGCTCCTCTCCTGATTTTTATTCTCTTAGGCTCCTCTCCTGATTTTTATTCTCTTAGGCTCCTCTCCTGATTTTTATTCTCTTAGGCTCCTCTCCTGATTTTAAGTTCTCTTAGGCTCCTCTCCTGATTTTTATTCTCTTAGGCTCCTCTCCTGATTTTAGTTCTTTAGGCTCCTCTCCTGATTTTTATTCTCTTAGGCTCCTCTCCTGATTTTTATTCTCTTAGGCTCCTCTCCTGATTTTTATTCTCTTAGGCTCCTCTCCTGATTTTTATTCTCTTAGGCTCCTCTCCTGATTTTTATTCTCTTTAGGCTCCTCTCCTGATTTTTATTCTCAACTCGTCTATTCTTAG
>NW_026990772.1:0-47686 GCF_036250125.1 Pseudopipra pipra | reverse complement strand
AGCCATGCACAGTGCATCATTTTGAAGAAAACAAGATTGTTATTCTATGCAAACAATATTTTACTTAGAATCAATCAGCAGAACACTCAAAGTAAGGCAGTATATCCATCCGTTTGGTGGACAAATCATTATCTTTAGATAATTTTTTAAATTTCTTTTATATGCAAGGGACCCATCTTGCAACTTTTCAGAAAAAGTTGTTATCAACACAGGGATCATAACTGGACCACCTAGCAGTGTATATTCTTTTTAGGACAAAAAAAAAAAAGGCTCAATGTCGATGTTTTTTTCCTCCCCTTTTTTCTTTGCATTTAAAATAAATTGACATCCTTCACAGAACCATCTTCTCTATGCTGCATACACAAGGTGTTCAAAATTTAAGAGTAATAATGAATTCAGGGGGTTGCTAGTCAGAAGGAACCATGACCACATTGCTTTCTTCTGCCTTCTTCATTGGGTGTTCATACTGCAGGGAAGAACAAAGAAAATTAAGAAAGCATTTCAAAAGCTTGTACAAACATAGAAATAGTACAAGACAAGAAACTGCAAAGGTCCTGGAAGCACATTTAGACTCAGCTTTTAATTCTCAAGCACCTATCCTCAAACAAGTGCTGCAGGATGAGCAGCTCCCATGACATGTTTGCCCCTTTCTCAGCCCTGCTCTCTCTCTAAAAGTGTCCTTCTCCAGTGGCACCTCTGTCCCTCAGCAACTCAATGCTCATAATGGAAACCTTTCCCTTTGGAAAGGCTCAGGATTCCAGCTTTAACAGCTAAAAGAAACAAGCCATTGCTTTTCAACATGTTTTCTAAAAATCCCAGTCCCAGTCCCCTGGGGCGACCACAGTTGTTCCTTCAAGCAGGGAGCTTTCTTCAGCCCTATGCAGCACAGACACGTGGCATCACACACATCATAGTAATCCACTGCTCTTATTGCAGGAATGCTAGACTCTCAAAGACATCAGACCTGTGCATGAAAGCTGGAACAGCAGCAGTAGAAGAAAATACATGCCCACGTGATGGGGTGAACCAGATAGAAACTAAGCATTGTATCAAAGTTAGCAAAGTATTCAGCTTAACTATAAATTCAAACAAGGGCATAAGTTAGTGATTAGACTCCGAAGAGTTTAAGAATTTCAACAGATATTTAACCAGGATACAAGGTAAACAAAAAAAATTAAGTTTTAGAAATTAAACTTGAAGGCATCGAGGCTAAAAGTTGCCAGACTCAAAGAGCAGGTGAAAGAAAGCATGCAAGGTGTTGTTAAACTGCAGAGCTCTTAGTCACAGGTTTTCATGGATGCACAACTCCAAGGCCAAATGCATTAAGAACCACTAACTGCACAGAAACCACCCTTAGGATGAACAAATCCCCAAATTGTGAACCCAGGAGAAGCATCACAATCTCATAGTCCTTGTCTTCTCCCTTAGGCAAGTGCTTTTTGACCACTTCCCCTAATTCACAGCTGGGCAAACACTGCTTTCTTGATGCTTTCCATGCATCAGGACCAGAGGTCCCACAAAGAACCAGCCCCAAAAAACAAAGGCTTCCCCTCCGAAGAATTCAGTTTCATTTTCTCACTCCCAACACTTAATCAGAGCTCAGTCCACCACCCACACAGAGCTGCTTTTGTATCACGTGTACCGTACTGTTGTATTCTGGATACTGTCGGCAAAACTCTTCACTGATTCACCCACGGCTGAGTCAACAGACTCAATTCTGAAAGAAAATCAAGCTCAGCTAGTTTTTCTGTGAAGCATTAGTACTTACTGATGAAACTTGAACAGAGATATTTACCATTAAAATAAGCCTGAGAATTGCAGCTTTTTACCCAGCACTCGCACCAACAGCATCTTTTACATAAGAAATGATTGTCTTCCACCTCCTCTGACCTCTAGATAAAGTCACATCCAGAGAGTGCATTGCACCTTGTTCCAGATCTGGGTACAGGTCTCTTGAGGTTTGTGCCTCTCCTGCACAACTTCCCTCACAGAGTCCCTCATCGCACTCTAGTTCCAATTGAAAACCCTCACAAGGCTGCAAAGGTTCCATCAATGGACACCAGGTGGAGAAGCAATACAGGTTTTAGAATCCTTTTCCATATACCAGCAAGGGTACTGTCAGCCTAACTAATACCCTCTATGACCATTGGAGGACTTGTGAGCATGCAAGACAGCTGGTAGAGATGTACCTTTGTTTTTGCTGGTTGCAGAAAGAATTCAGCTTGAGCAGATGTGCATTCCAGAAGTCCTAAAAAGAGACCCAAAGGAAACCCCCGTTACTTGGGAAGGAGTACCTCGCTAGGCTGATACATGAGAAGTCATACGCACCACTGCATCCTTCTCCATGTTTGCCAAAATTTGAGTTTCCTTCTCAAGACTGGAAAGCTCGTCAACGACAATCTTCTGGAAGGTCTCAAGTTTATTAAGCCTAGCGATGGAGAACAGAAACAAGTTTGACACTTTAACATGTGGTCACACGAGGTGGATGACAACCCCTTCAGCACCAAGCCTAACTTTGGCAGAAGCAAATGTCCCTGATGAACTACATGGGGCAGATTTGACTCCCAAATACTTCTCCCAGCCTCCAGGAAGTTCGGCAGAGATTTCCCAAGCTGAAGACTTCTCTAAGGTCCCTTCCAACCCAAACCATTCTATGATTCTATCTTGACACAATGTCTAATGGATTTTCCTACCACGGATTTGATACATACAGTGTTGTCACAGATGCCATCAATTTCTCAGCCTTAACCAGCAACACCCTTATCCACTTGAGTTTGCCACCATTCCCTTGGCAGTGAGGTAGGACAAATTTGGCACAGCTCTGTCTCCACTATCCTGTGACTCTGGTTGGATCCAGGTTACTTAGTTAGCAACACCAAAACATGGCAGCAGCTCACTGCCATCAACTCTTACCTTCCACCCCAAAACATTATTTTTTTTTCTTTTGGAACTCAAACTTCTCCATGTACCTTAATGGCAAGCAAATTCAACTCACAGAGGTCCTATTGATACTAGGAATTTTTCACTTTAGGAGTTATTATTTCATACTACATTTGCTCTAAATCCTGCAAACTGACTGTGTAGTGGATACAGAGGCCTGATAGACTTAACTACTTCTTAGACTGTGCTTGTATTTCACTTATAACAAATCCACAAATATTAGAATTGATTTTTTTATCTATCTCCTATCTAAGAAATTTGACAACCTGTAAAGCAAAATGGCTTTCTTAAAGCCCAAGCTGGTGAATGCCTGTATAGCCCACTTCTGGCACTTATTTCATGCACATGGAAACAATCTACAGAAATGGGCCTATAACAGATCCCTTTTCTTCTCCCTCACTTCATTAAGTAAATCAGAACCTGGCTTCTTTCTTAAACAATTTAGAAACAGAAACAAAAAAAGTGTAAGAAGAGAATTTTTAAACAGATTTGTGAACACTGATGAGGACCAGAAGATAGTTCAAGGACTGCTTCATCAAATGCTTGTAATTCAAGCTTGCTTTGCGTTAATGAATCCATCCACTCTTCTCCTACAGGAAAAATCAGGATCAATCTCAGGAGCTACATTTTTGAAAGTTTTCTTGCAGAAAAACAAAATAAAACAAAAAAAGGGACACACACAAGCTATTTTGCCTTACAAACCATAAGAGCAGTAGCTGACTGTCAGGTTTGCTTTCCCTATCAATTAAAATTTACACAAAATTGAAACTGTTTTCAGCCAGCACCAGACAGCTTACCTGCACTGGTGTATCTGGTTCAGCAGGGCAGACAAGTTCTTCTCCGAAGACCTCAGGGCATTCTGTGTGCTGATCTCCATCCTTTTGTACCGGGCCTAGCCACAGGATGCGCCGTTAGGGATGGGCAATGCCCTAGGCCAAAACCTGTAAGTCTAGTTTGCAAAACCTTTCCCTGGAATGCAAAGCCCTCTGTGGGCTGTCATTCAGCTTAGCAGAAACCATCATAAGTCAAATTTAAACAGCAGTGAGGTGACATATAGGTACTACAAATATGAACTGACTTCATTCAGCCACACTAGTTACACCAACAAGTCTCTGTGTAACTCAGGTAACTTCAGGTCAGGGTCATGTTATCCAGTCAGTGAAGAGGCAAGCTTCACCTATACTTCAACACACTTAACAGCTGCCCAAAACCAGGTCTTTGTTAGCACTATTTCAGGTCAACATTTATACAGGCAGTGTGCATTTTAATCTTAACTGATTTGTAAATGCATCCACCTTCAGCCTTGATTCAAGGATTTAGTACCAAAAAGCTTAGTGTGAATATCTAGCACTAGCTGGAAAGAAAAAAAAAATAAAAAAACCAAACAAACACTCACTGTAAGTCTGCTCTGCCACATCTGGTTTGTTCAAAGCTTTTGACCACAAGAAGATTTTCTAATAGGTCAGACACTGTTCTCTCATATTAAACTAGGCTTAATGTCCACATTACTTGTTATAGCTAAATCAACAGTAGCAGTTGATTGCTTGCATCTAAAGTAGGTCTGTACAGTTGAGTGAACCACTAATGGACAGTTCACTACAAACTGTGCAGCTAACACCTCCACATACCATTAATTTCAAAGCATGTCCTTATGGATCTATGCATGTTCTAGTCAATAGGTACAGCCTGTATTGCTTTCCGGTTTTCATCATGAAAAAGTTGTTTGATCTTACATTTCAGTGAAACTGCTCTATGCTCCAAAAGGGAGTTTTTCTATTTTTGATATATGTTCATGAGGAAAATGACCCACAGTTCCAGCATCGGTACACTGTCACTACACTGGGTTACTTTTCAAAAAGCTTCGATCTCTCCCCTCTGAGGAAAGTATTTAAAGTGCCTAACCAAGTCTGATGTTCCAACCTACATGTAGAGACAAAAAGAAGGAAAAAGCTAATTAAAACTTCCTTTATGTCTTCCCTGTAACATTTCTCAGAATATACAGGTTATGCAGAATACTTCTAAGAGCTTCAGACTAACAAACACTTCAGCCAAAGCCCTGGTCTTGGGCAAAAAAATAGATATCTGATATTTGCACCAACTCCTCTGGAGATAAAAGGTAATTTCACATAATACGATAAATTGCCACACACAGTAAGAGAGCACACATTACCCAGAACAGTTTCTTCAGCTGGTCAACAAAGCTTTCAAATGCAGTAATCACTCCTGAATGACTGAAGTCTTCATGTTGCATCTTGGAAAAAAACACATCATCCACACTATCATCCATTTCCTGACCTAGGAGGAAGTGTATAACCAGTTAGCATCATGCTGGGGGGCTTATTGGAATATAAGCCTTCCTGCTACTGAAGGGTTTGTCATTCATGTAAGCAGCAACTTTTGTTATAGAGTTGGAATTTGAGTTTTGTTCTTCTAGAGCTCATAAGCAAGAGGAAAACTGGCCCAAAAGTCCATTGAGAAATACTTTTTAGCAGCAAGGAACAAGAAGCACAATAGAGCAACACAAAGAGCAGTGTATTTACAGACAGTGAGGCAAAAGCACAACATAAGGGAATTTAAAAAAAAAAAAGTCACCACTGTTTTCCTGTCTTCTACTTATTCATTGCAAAGAAAGCCTAATCCCCTTGTGTTTGGAGTTAGCAGTGTTTTGCAGTTACTCTGTCTGTTATCTGCATGCTTTTTTTTTCAGCTCCTGGGTTTTGTTGGGGTTTTTTTGGTTTGTTTGGTTTTTTTTGTTTTGGTTTGGTTTTTTTTAATAGCTCTAGACAGTCACTATTCAGGAAGACTAGAAAGTGTGGATATCACTGAGCAGCTTACTGAGGGGAACCCAAATTTCATCATTCACACCTCCACATATGGTTCCAATGACAGTGATGCAATATGCACCTTCTGTTAATTTTGGACTTTGGAGAAGTTAGCCTTGCTACAGACACATCTCTTCAAGCTTCCGTATGACTATGATTTCTACTATAACAAAAGAAAAGCTGAAAGCATTTAAACCTTCACTTTAACTGCCAACCTGACTTTACCTTTTTGGATCTCTGCTTCCTCTTCTACTGAATCAAAAATTTTCCTTGGTTTATAGTTAGTGTCAGAAGATGAATGATTTGTCTCCCAGCTGGAAAATTTAAGCTTTTTTATGACAGTGCTTTCTAATGTATCTGGGAAGAGAAGAGAAAATATTTCAGAAAAGACCAGTTCTTCTGCATGAGGTACAGGACAGTATCTGCTCAAGCAGAAACCACCACTGGAATTACCAATGCTTCAGAAAAGCAGGCATCTTCATTTTAGCATCTGAAATCACACTTACAGGACAGGATAAGACTTCACTAGCAAGCATCTTCCCTTGCAAAAGCAGGCAACTAGACTGCCTAGTGTTATGCAGATAACTGGAAAGCTAACATGTCTCCATCTTAAAGATAATTTGCTCTCTTGACCTGCTACTCTAACCATAAAAAACCTCTTGTCCATCTTCTTCACACTTCCAACCAAAGCTGGCAATCTGTTTATGTTACTAAGCTAATTCCAGCTTCTCCTCACAAGAAAAAACCAAAACCCAAAACCCATGCATAAACACAATAGAGGGGAAAAATACCTAACCACACTCATAACAGCCACCTTTCTGCAGCTTCACTAGAGTTGCTATACAATAGCTTTTAATCCAGAAAAAACCTTAGGAACATGCTGAGGGAGACTACAGCCTGTATTTTAAGGAAAATTTGCCTAAAAGGAAAAAAACCCATCCCTTTGTCTCACTAATACTTTTCTCAACGTCAGTGAGAGACCTGTTTGACCAGCGATGACTGCAGTCTCCATAGTGCAGAAAGGAAGGTGGTGGGGGCCCAAGACAAGGAGGACAGTCAGAACAAAAGAAGCATCCTGAAGCAGATTTTGGGTTCATAAAGAAAGAATTCAAATGCAGTCACAGATCACACTTGAAATTTCTGAACATAAGCCTATTTGTGCCTTCTCATGGCATCAACTCCTGTCCAACTGTTTACTGTACAGTAAACAGTGATAAAAAAAAAAATCAAGTCTGCAGCACTTATCTTCCCCCAAAATTAAGCAGATTTGTTGGTGCAGTGACATTGTATTTTGAAACTGCAGGACAGGTAAGAGATATATAGGGAACACAAATATAGCCAGGTCATTAGAAAAGGGACGCTTTTGTTCAGTGACTTGATTCATAGTCACAGCAATAACTTCAAGACAGTCTCTCAAAACTACACCAGTACTGAGAAGATTAGTATGAAAACAATCCATTGCTGCTCAACTTTCTTGAAGTTTGGTTGTTTCCAATCACAAAGAGACTGTGCTGCAATTCTGACTTAGTTTATGCAAATTCAGTTTCATTAAAAAAAATTCCTTAAGTCACCTACCCAAAAAAAAAGCTACAGCAGTAATAAGCATTACCCAAGTCATCATTTACCAAATGCTTATAGCAATGGTCTGTGTCTCTGCTCTTAGGTATAAAGTCAACAACTTTAAGAAAGGCTTGTTCTTTTTAAACTGAAGCTGCAGTGCATTTTCAAACCATTAAAAAGTATGTTCTGTGTGTCTCTTGGGTCACTAGTTTGCAAATCCCCAGCTCTTAATAGTTACACTACAAGTTCCCCTGTGATCAAGAACAGGATTTAGGGATTAGCAATGAATTCAAGCATGTATATAAAATCATAATATACAAAACAGAGAAACAGAACTTAGCAAAAAATTATCTCAAGAAAAGTGCTATTTTGTCTTTGAAAGGAAATAATGCTTTGGCAATGCCCCTTTCTGCTTTTTAACAACCTTCCATGTTATCAAGAATAACAAACCTGAGTCCTTCCGCTTAGTACTTTCTTCTTCTCTAGTCAAATTTCCAGGTGCTTCATGTAACTTCTAAGGAGAGAAAGAAAACAAAGTAAGAAGGTATCCACCCTGCACTGCAGGCAAGCTGTCAGGGACTTGTCTAGTTATAGGAAAAAAAGTGACATGATGCATTGGTTTTAGATGAGAAGTAGCCTGACAGCAGACTGGAAGGAGTTTAAGCACTGCATACTGCACCTGCACAGCCTTCTCCACATCACTGGAATAGCTCCTGGCAGACACACCTGGTGATAGCGAATCCTCTTTGGGCTCTTTTGAGAGCGTTTCATCTGCGTGAGAGATCAGTCAAATGACACAGGCAAGAGAGGTTGAATCCTGCATTGACTAGGAACCTCAATTTAATGACAACAACAAAAAAATCTCCACCCTCTAATCTCCACCCTCTTCTTTATCTCTTTACACAGGGAAGAGATGGTGGCTCGAACTCAGTCCAAAGGCTGTTTTCTCCGTGGCTGTCAATTAAGTTCTTTCCTTCACCTCTCACTAGCCCCAGCTAATGTTCTCCCTGCATAAGAGTATCCATGCAAACAATATGCAGCCCTCACAGCCCTTACAAAAAATATCACCAAGCAGAATGCTTATGAAGAAAATGTGAATGCAAACAGCAAAATCAAAAAGAAAAACCAACCCAAAAAGTACAGACCCATATGTATCAAAACAGCTTTTCTAATGCACTGAAGAAGATTAAAATAGAAATACCAGCATGATCCACTGTAGGTAAATCACCTCCCTTGGCGCTAAATCTGCTTTTTTCCCTTTGCATCTCCTTTTTAATTCTTTTCCTTGATTCTCCCCCCTGAAACAAAACAATGTCTAAGCATTTGTTTTATTTAAACATTACTAAAGAACTAGGGGCTTGGGCTGTTGTTTTAGTTGGTTGGTTTGGTTTTTTATGTACACTAAGGGCAGAGATACACTTGAAATATGCCTAACATACTGATGGCTCTCTAACACTGAAGGAGACCTGTGCCCTGAAGTTCAATGCATGCATCACTTTTCCCTTTAGCCACTAGAGCTGTACATTTGATATTTTTAATAAGCAGAATAGAAGCATTATAGTCATGAGAGTAAAGAAAATTTTTCCAGAGGAAAATAAAAGCTTTTAATGCAACTAAGCATTCTGGAGAGATTTTTTCAAAATTTTCTGTATTTCAAATATATTTTGATTGAGATATATTTGATACGTGGCATTTAACAGCTGGGCACTGGAAAAGCCTGACATAGCTCAATTTTATTTTATTTGCTTGATGTATGTCTGGTCCACCAACTCCTCCATTGCTACATAATCCACTGTTAGTTTTCCCAGAGCTATAGTTGAAAGCAGAGAACGATGATGCATGAACCAGGACTTGTGGTGTGAGCACAGGACTTGGAATAAAAGCTCTGAAAATTGCCATCAAAGCAGAGGTGAACGCGAGCTTTCCCAAGGCACTGCACAATACAGGGCAGAAGACAGCATGGGGGCACAGCCTTGTAGGGCCCAACTGGGATTTCTGCAGGTATTTAGATAGGCAGCTGTGTCAAGGCAAGTGTCACACCAAGTCCAATTTTTCACTTGTCAAAGGTAAATATCACTCCAGGACAACATGCTCAGGACTCAGACACAGTTGTTTCTACAAAGTTTCCCATGTTTTCTTAAGACCTCCTCTAGTAGATCAATACAGTCTCAGCAATGCTTAGACAAATCTGTCCATCAGAACATTTGAGAAGAAAAATAGCACCAATTTATTTAATTCTCACTCATTTGTACACATTTTACACATATGTTGTTAAATCTGAGACACCTAAGCATGACACCACCTTACCTTCTTTGACGAGTAGTCACTGCCACTACTTGCGGAAGACATTGGAAGCACTGCAAGGAAAAAAGCTTACCTGGTTACAAAGTTAAGTGTGTACTTTACCCTGTTACCTGAGTTAGCCATGATGCTAACCTTTTCAGTTTGGTTTTCTGGGCATTTGCAAGATTAAAAGCCACAAAACTTACAGTAAGCTTCAAAAAACACCCTTTTACTAACAAAGCCCTTTCTCTAACAAAGCCAGATACAATGATGCAAACATACACAACTCACTGCATCCAGAACAGCCAAGAAAAAAGGCAGGCTCTGCATCTTGTCTGATGGTCCCTAAGTCCTAGGCAGGATGTGTGGGCTGACACTGGAGTGAGAACAACTCCCAAGGAAACACAGTAAAAAGGATAATTTCAACCTCAACTTTCTTTTGCTTTTTCATTCCCACTGAATCCAACAGCTACCTGAGAAAGCATCATTCTCCATGAATGGGACAGACACATTCCATCTCATTCAGAGCAATTTGGTTTGCATTTGGAGGTCACAGCAGTAGATGGTCATGGAGCAGGCTGTAGGGGAGGTTTGCTCTTGGGCAGGTCTGAGCAGAGAATGCTATCCGTAATTTGCAAAATCAAATGTGATTATTTCTAAGAGGACAGTTGGTCTATCAGACCAACTATCTAAGGGAGCAGAGTGCCATGGTCTGCAAACTGTCAGGTTTTTCAAGGTTTACTTTGCCAAGTCAATCATGTTTCTGGGGAGATGAGGAGAGGAAAGTTATAGGGAGGAGGTGTGGTAGCTTTAAAGAGATCTTCTTCCTGTTGTGTTCAAGAGCACCAACACAGCCACCAGCTCGGGACTCAGGGGCCCTTTGCCATCAACACACAGAGTGCTACACCCACACAGATGTTTAAGTGCCAGATTTCCACCCAGATATTTCAACCCCACTCTGGGAAGGGAACCAGAGACCAGCTCAAGCACAAGAGTGCACAATGCACCTCCTCCACAGGGCACCCCTTGCTGCCAGCCTCGAACCTGCTCCCTCCCACTCAGGAGGATCAGGATTTGGCTGAACACTCTCAAACCGTCACCAGCCATTTGCTTTTCTGCAGCACAGCACGGCACATCATGCATAGCTAAATGTCAATAGGGGACTACACTTACCTTTCAATTTACTTCTCACCCTTGTTCTTTTTCGGGTATAGTCAACAGATTTTGGCACTGACTGTATCTGAGAGTCAAGGATCCAGCTCTTTTCACTCTGACCAGAGCTTATATTTTCATTGTTGCTTTCCGAAAAAAGATGTTTCCTGTAACTGGACTAGAGACCCTCTTAAGAGTGAGTTCTGCTTAATCAGCTCACTGAGAAGACCCTCAGCCATTCCCCTTCAACTACTATCAAGTTACTCCATTTCTTCCTCCCCACAGTGCAATATGTAAAGCATTTTAAGCTGTGAAATCTGCCAAAACAGTCACAGTTAGCTGTCAAACCACCAGCATAAAAACACTGAGAGGCAGATGATTGCCCTTTGCCAATATGGGGTTTTTACAGCATCCTCCTTCCTCTTCTTCCCCCCTTTCCCGTGTCTAAAAGTGCTCTTGCAAGAAGGAAAACTTCAGCATGTCTGAGCTGCAGCCAACAGCACATCAGTGGGGCAAAAAAAAAAAATATAACAGACAATTCGCTCGCTGGCAGTGATGGTGCACCCCGAGTGCTGCTTTCAGTAGCAACAAACAGGCTATTTAGAGGCTACCAGGTTCATATTCCTCTACCTCTGCCCCGGGTAAGGTTTAAACCTCAGCCTCTTTAGGGGTGCAACAGATTTGTACAGATGGACAAACACAGCAATCAAAGGCTCTAGGGATGAAAAAGCACAGAAAACCTACCTGCCTTCTCTCGAGTTTGTTCTTGTTTTTTACTTCATAAGT
The DNA here is from genome assembly GCF_036250125.1 of Pseudopipra pipra. Classification (NCBI taxonomy): domain Eukaryota; kingdom Metazoa; phylum Chordata; class Aves; order Passeriformes; family Pipridae; genus Pseudopipra; species Pseudopipra pipra. The sequence continues at coordinate 36,143 of NW_026990772.1, read as the reverse complement.
CCTGCCAAGTAGCACATAAAGACCCAAATTAGACAAGCGAACACTAACGGTAGCACACCACAGAAGGGGCACAGTCAAACAGAAATCACAGGAAGGTTCCTTGAGAGATCAGCACAAGAATCAAACTATTAAAGTGCAGTCAATAGCCAAACTTTTCTTTGCTTGGTTTTTGAAAGTAGCAACTCAGGGATATTTATAAATTAGCATTTTTTTTAAACAGAAATTAACCTACATATTTAGAGGTGCAAGTTCCTGGCAGCTTGCTATAATTGGGAGGCAGCCAAAGCAAGGCAGGGAGTTTAAGCATTTTTCAAAAATTAAGTCAGCAGTTTACACATACGATCAGAGAAGGATGATATTTAAGAGTTAAAGTCATGTTAAAATCTTATTATAATCAAAGTAGACAGGAGACTCTATTCTTTCCCATAACCTTTATATTCTCAGTTACTATTTGAAAATTAGTACCAATAACATCTACAGATACCGTGGTAGCTAAGCAAGGAACTATGGTATTAGAAAAATCACACAGCCTTTTTGATCCTAACTTAAAAAAGCTTAACAAAAACTATGAACTCTTTTTCACATAGCAAAAAGTTGATAAATGGTACATGTATGATCCTGTACCTCTGATTTTGTGAAGAAGCTTTCTGACCAAGAATCTTTCCTTTGGCTTCAGCAACCTGAAAAAGAAGAAGATATTTGTCTTTGAGTCCGGCTACCCCATAAAATAATCTACATAATTATATGTATCAAACTCAGGAGTTCAGCATGGAAATTTCACCTTTTAAGGGAGTGGAATTTGTTGATTGAAACAGTGTCCTAAATTATAATAGACAAACACTTGTTGTCTTAAACAGAGTTACTTTCTCCTTTCCCTGCTTTATGAGTAATGCTCATTTTAAGCACTAACGTCATAAGAAACATCATTTTAATCAATAACACCACTGCTAGTAGCACGTGTAAACACAGAACACGGTCCCCGGACAGCCTTGGGACGGGGCTGTTGGGACGCGGGGCAGGATGCCATGGAACAGGGATTTATGCTGACACCCAGTGGCAGTAGCAAGGATCAGGCAATGTCCCATTTAGAAGAGAAAATTGGGGTGTCCCATTCATCACCCATTGCCACAGAATTAGCAGCAGGTGGCAGTGACATCTCTCACACTAGGAAAGAGGCTGAAAGCCAAAGCGTTTCTGCAGCAGAGCCACCTTGGTGGAAGCCATCAGGAGCACGTTTACACTTCTTCAGAAAACTCACACGGGTCAAAGTTTCAAAGCAAGCAAAGCAACTCATTATTTTTCATTTTTTCAAGGGTCTGCAAAATATAAGTCAAGCAGAACTTCCACAAAAATTTTGTGAGGACTGGCTTTTAACCAGGGATTCCTAATTTGCAAAGCATGGCTTGAAACGGATTTCAGTCTCTTCTGTCTAGCCTAGAAGCACAAAGCAGATGCTCAGCAATCTGCTTTTGATAATCAGCAAAACACAAAGGAAGGCTGGCCTTCAATCACAGAGATACCCCACGGCCTCACTCAAGCAACAGCTCAGATTTCTGTTGGTGATATCATACATAACCCACCGCAAAATTCAAGCAGTGATGAGCATTCTCCCTACTCAAAAAAAAAAAAAAAAAATCCATTTCCACCACACAAACAAAAAAAGTCTCAGATTCCCAGTTGTCTGTTTTGCTATAACAGTGTGTCCATCCTTACAGCATTTCTGCAGTGAACTATGTCCCCTCCTGCAAGTTACTACTCTGTTAGGTGTTGAGTTGGGACCATAGCTCTTAACAACTTCTGTTCTCAACTTTACCTTTTCATGACTTGAAGAGTCTGAGTTTTCAAAGTCAAAGACTTCCTTCCTGCAAGACAATGACACATATATGGAAGCAACATACAATCATGAAGAATCACCTTATGGAACTTCATTAAGATTATGGGGGTGATAATGTGGTTTGTTTCTGTCCCACTCTCCCACTACAGGCTCAAACACTTTCTGTGACTAAATGGACTGCTTTCAGAGCTTCTACAAAAATACTTTCCCCTTTCCTACCTAGTTTTCTTGTTCTCTGTCTTGACTTTCAATCTTTCAATTTTAACTCTTATTTTAAGAGAAATATTCAAAAGATACAAATTAGTCTATCCCTGTTTACATATTGGACATTTTCTCCCCACATCACCAATAAGAGTACACGGTAGGAAGAAATAAGTAATGGAAATATAATATCTGAGGCATTTTTTAAAAAATCCATGTAATTGCCTTTTGAAAATTCCAATATTCGATGTTTGTTCTCTAATTACTTCTCTGTGTACATCTAGATTTTGGTTTCACGTCTTTCAACATTTAAACTTAACTGTACCTTTATTGCTTTCTCCAAACTGTAACTATTTAAAAAAATCCTAGAACTATTGCTCAGCAAACAGTACACCCTCTCTTAATTAGTGAAAGAACGGGAAAACCAAAGAACTGAGCTCCTCGTTAAAGCCTCCTCTCCTGAGGGAAGGACACGCTCATTTCCAGACGAAACACTAGAGGGAGCAGAATGACCGAACTAAGTAGCTCTTCACCTCTAGCTTCTACAATGCTACTCCTGTTTTAAAACTGGTATTTGTGGCACCAAATTATTTGGTCTTAAAACACACAACTTGTAGTCCTGATGAAGTTCTGCATCAAGTTTTCCTATTCTTATGTACAATCAATCAAAAAATTCATCTAAGCCCTCGTGGGGGTTTTTTGAGCTAAGAGTCAGTAGGCCGAAGCAGGAAGCCTCAAGGAAGCTCCAGAACAGCAGCAGAGATCCTCACATACAGTTCATTTGCTCTTCCACCCAGCAGAAGGCATTAACTCGAACACAACACTTGGCAGAGACCACAGGAGGAGTAAGGCACGTGTCAGACTTTCAGTGCCACAGATTGCAGTGGCCCCAGACCCTTGAGTGCTTCTGCTCACACTGCCACTAGCTTTGGATGTGAGGAGACAAACAGAGAAAGACTGTCCTGGAACTCTAGCACACATGACGCTGGATATTGGAACGATATCCAAGAAAGCTTATGTACTTGTGAAAGAGGCTGACACTCATAACTCTACTCACTGGAGGATGGGAGGATTATATTTGGGTAAGGAAAAATGGAAAAGCCAATGTGACATAGTGTCACAGAGGTAGAGGGCATTTTTGGCAGAGTAGGGTTAGTTTCTGAAGTGTTCAACACTTTGGGGACCCAAAGGGTCCTATTGAGACAAGTTGTGACCCTTCATAGCCTCCTGCTTGTTTTGCTATCTGTTCTGTTCAGACAGCCCACCCCATGGGGACACCCCCATCCATGAGGACTAGAAATGGTCTAAAGTCACCTGGTACATCAGTCTCTGCATGGGCTCATACCTGTCTTCAGCCCTTTGCTTGGCCAAACTTCTTTTCCTGTTTCTCTTTTCCCAGGCAACATCCTTTGGAATAAGAGGGAGTTCCAGGAGCTAAAAAGACAATACCCAAAGTCATGTTTTTATCCAAGAGCCTGCTAAAAGCAGAGATAAGGTGTGCCAGGAAACTTCCTTCCTCCTACTGCAACTACTATCCAGGTGCAACTGTTGCCTGCAGTTCTTCCCTATCAGAGAGTATATGAACTCCCACAGCTGGGGGGGCCAATAGGGTGAGGTTACAAAAAGTAGTTCAAAAGCTTTGAATTCACTGCAGAGTGGGCAAGTGTTACAAAGCATTTGAACCGGCAGTTAAAAAATTATTAATTTTATTTAAAAATCTAAAACTAGCACTAGACCTGTCATGGGAGGGTCATTAGAGCTCAGACAAAAGTGAATAAACATGTCTGTAGACTTCCAAGGCTTGGTTCCATTCAGCAAGCAAACATTTGCTCTTGCAGACAGCGTGCAAGTCTTGTGACATGTGAGTTTGTCCCACACACAGCCGGTCTGGATGCCCACACACCACTGTACTCCTAGACACAAGCACAACACACTGCTGTGGGGTGGGCATATGTGCTGAATACTCTCCAGTGAGCTCGAATTAACTGGTTGGGCCACTCTAGACTGAGGCTGGTAGCTGTTGCCTCTGCAGTTCACTCCTGGTGCTAAACAGCACATCACATCAGGTATGACACTGCATGGACTCAGTACACTGCTCAATGGCATCAGTGGGTCAACCCATCCCAGCTTTCTTCTGCAACTCCACCAGAACATCTCTTCCCTGCCCCATATCTCTTCACTCAGGTGAGCCCCAAGGCAAACATACCTTTGGTGTGTCCTCCTCCCTGGATTCTTCTTCTAGGGGCTTCTCACTGGGGACAAGAGGACACATGAGGGAGCTGTTCATTTAAAGACCAAAAAGTCTGTGAAGTACTAAGGGGAAAAAAAACTTGCACCAATTAGCATCAAAGCAACGGTTTAGTTGTGTAAGGAAGAAAGTCAGTCAGTAACTCTACAGAAGTCCAGCTCCTTAATTACAAGGAATTCTGTCCTCCAAAGCTCTGGGAAAAAAGGTGTTATTGATGCCAAGGAGAATTCAAATTCACATGATCTTTCACAAAAGTCATGTTCCCCATTATGAATAGCCTCATATTTGCTGAGCTCCACTTAATAGCAAAAGCTACACACATAGCTGAAGTTAAACTCTTAAGTTAGCTGGGTGATCACCTTGCATTTGGATTAAATCTGTGATGAGAAAAAAGTGACACCAAAGCAGCTGCCAAACTAGTAACTCAGCATCACTGTTCAGCATCTCCAAAGTGCTGTAACTCTAGGCATCCAGCCTTACTATCCAGGCTGAAAAACAGAATCTTTTTCTAATTTAATAAGTGATGGAATAAGCCTCAAAATCATATGCAATAAAACCCCAGGAGAAGGGAACAAAAAAACAAACCCCACACACAAAAAACCCCTTTGCAACTTTTTGTCTGCAAGACACTCACCTAGGCTTAGCTTTCATTCCTGGAGATGGAGTTTTGGACTTTTTTGCTGAAGAAGGCAAAGAAACTATAGCTTTAGCCTCTGCACTACTATGAAATCTTTATCTACTTTTGCTGTAAGGCCCACAAAAGCAGGTGCTTCAACATGTCATCTGGGTGACACTGAACTGGATCAGACTTTAGGAACTGAAGCCTGACCTGAGCCTTGGTTAGCATCTTCCAGGTCAGTTTGCTGGCTCACTGTAACCACGGCAACACCAGAGTTCACCATTTTCTGCTCGGAGACATGAAACCATGAACAGAACATACATATGATCAATTAAAAAAGTGGGGATTTTTAGAAACAGATTTTCAGCTCCAGTCTGTGACAACAGCTGGATGACACATTCATCATTGTCCACACATAAAAACATTTTAGGCTGCACATAAGTGATATCATAGGTTTCTCACTAAGGGCATCCCATCATCCCCTTACAAGAGAAGTAAAATTTCTTTTTTTTTCTTTTTAAAGCAGTTTTGCCAAAATTGCAGCTCTGGAGGCATATGTTTGGGCTGACTGGATACAAACCAGTTTTCTTTGAAAGAAGGTTTTAGCCCCACCTATAAAAAAGCAGACTGGAGAAGGGGGAAAAGGGGCACAAGGACCATTCCACCCATACACCAAACACTTACTGCTATTGTGTGTGTTAACTGCTGGCTCTTCTCAGAGGTTAAGTTGTCTGATAAAGTCTCCATGTTTTCAGAATTTGAGGGATCTTTCCTCCTTTGTGCATTAGAAGACTCAGCTATCACTGCAGAACAGCAACCAGTGTGAGAATGCTATTGCAGTAACTGAACACACTCACTACCTGCCTTTTCCATTATTACACTCATGCATAAGTTGTAACAGTACAACTTACTAAGCACAAACATCTCAAGATCATGTTTAATAGAACAAAACCAAACATCTCCAAATTACCCAGTGCAGAATTGCAATGCTAAAAAAACAGTATCTTGAACCTTCCCCCATGTAAGCCCCTCATACTGTACAAATACATTGAAGTTTATCATCTTATCGCTACCTTAACTCCTAAGCTCTGGAAGAGATGGAACAACCGTTTGTGTCTGACTAAAGCAGTGGGATCTTCCACCATCTCTGTTGCCCTTCATTGAATCTCTCCCAGGCACTGCAAAATGTTTCACCACAGATTAACTACCTTCTGCCCTTTGTACTCCTTGATTGTTTCAAGTAGTAGTGCCCACCTTGTACCTCTGCATGCATTACAGTGGACACTGATGAAGGAACTCCTAGCTCACCTGTGCCTCCAGAATCTGGAGGACTACCATTCTAGCTCATTTTAGGTTGTAACTGGAGGAAAATGGGAAGGACTACTGAAGAAGTTAGGGCCTCAGATATTTAGAGCTGGAAGTAGCTCTTTCAGGTATTCACTTGGAAAAACCTTAAATGCACAATAACTTAGATGAAAGTAAAAATTTGTTTTTAATATTGTCACAGAAACAATGCTAACTATCCTAAGAGCTCTTCAAACTTGATTTGATTCTGAGACAGTGGGTGGTAGCAGTAGAAAGAGCTGTGAGTTCACAGCTTTAGGAGATGTGGAAATATCTGTCAAGCAATTTACACCACGGAGTGATCCACACAAAAAGTAATCACTCTAAAACCTGAAATACAGCCAGTTTTGCAGCAAGAACAAGTCCCAGTCTTCAAAGATAAAAGATCACAATAGGGAAAAAAAAAAAAAGCGCCACCTTCCAAATAATTTGATACCAATATTAGTCTGAGAAAACATTTCCTGTTTCAAACCAATTTTGATCACGCACATCTCTTGCCTTTTTTGCTGAAAGTAGCTTTTCGTTAAACTGTGGGTCACAGCCGTGGTGGGTTTTTACAGAAGAATTTCAGAGGGGGATAAAAGGAAAGAAAGGAGTTACTTTCTCTTGTTCTTGTACAAGTACAGGCCTTATAGACCCTCCTTTGGGTCAGACACCCAAACATGACATCTGTACTTCAGGCTCTGAGCTCCCTTGACATCTATAATATCTGGAACATAATTAAACTCAGCCAAATGATCCTGGAAGAAGACATCTTGCAGATGTTCACTGGCAGCACAGGAAATGACACTATTTGATGATGGAAAACCTAACGTGCCCGATTCAAAGAAATACAAAGCATTGGCTATAGGCTGATGAGAATAAGCAACTAATGGCTATTCCTGGTCCAGCTAAGAGCCTTTGTTTCTGTAAGGCACACAGATACACTTGTAGCTGGGGCACACACAAAGACAGCCCTACAGCACAAGGTATTCATGGCAGCACTGACAATGCCACTTCACACAGCAGCAGGACACCTTCTGCAGAGATGAGCTGCTGCTCATCTTTACCTACAAACAGGGACTACAGGTGAGCATTTCTGCTCCCCCTGTTGCTCTTCCACAACAGCACCAGGCATCTCCAGGGCATCATCCACTCCAGGTGGGGTAAAGGAACTGGAGCGCACCACTTTCTAGCACATCACCTTGTCTAGAAGAAACAGAAGCCACTCCCCTGCAGAAAGCTTTGGTAGAGGCTGCCTCATCACATGCACCTCACTGTACAGGGGAGAGCTTGTTAAATGCCAAGGTGCGAGAACTCATCCATCAGAGAACCTGTGCTTTCATGGCCACACCAATGCCACTGTCCCCTTCTGCAGGCAAACTTCCAAAGGCCCCTACACAGCATAGCCAAACCAGAAACCAGGCATTGAGCAAGCAAGAGAGGTGGACAGAAGGATGCATTCCACTGCACTTGCAGATGGAAAAACACTACTGCACACTCTTTGCACATCAGTGGGCAGCCAGCAGCCAAGATGTGCCTTGCAAGGCCAAGATGTGCCCTGCCAGATCCAAATCCAGGTCCTGTATCACTGAGCAGTTCCCCTGCCCGTGCAATACCAGCAGCACACGGCCCATGGTGCCCAGTCCTCACTCCCTGGGCTAGAGGGACTCAGCATTTGTCATGAGCACCAGTTACTAAGCTCACAAGACAAGGAACAGCAGGAGATTGAGCTTGGGCATTGCTTGTTTTGGGTTTGGGGTTTGTTTTTTTTGTTTGTTTGTTTGTTTTGGGTTTTTTTCTTTTTTTTCTTTTTTAAATGAGGTTAACTGCAAGCTGTGGACTGCAAGTGAAAACAATAATTTGAAAATTGAGATATTTAAATTTAATGAAATAACACAATAATCAAAAAAAAAAAAATCACCTGTTTCATTCTCCCTGGTTTGCTTCCCAGCATGGACAGACTTCTCTTCAGTCTCATTTATCTGCTGGTGTGAATTAATGTCATGTGAAAGTGATCTTAAAAAAGTAGTCTTTATCTAGTGAAGTCAACTACTTAATAACAAAATTAACAGTTGGTAATTGCCAGCAACAAATAATTGGATGCTAATTGTGTTGATAATTTGGAAAGGTCTTGGCTCCTGCAAGGGCAAATGACAGCCCCCATATCATGGTTATTTACTGTTGCCAAAGGTTTTCTGCAATCTCCATAGTCTGTGGATCAATTACGAGTAAAAAATTAACTGTATTAACATTTGAGAAAAAAAAGTCACACACATCGCCCATGTTTTTACATTGGCTTAGAAAAAAACTTTAGGTTTTAGAAGTACTCTACTCTTCATCTAGAAGTACTAGCTACAAAGTCAATCTAAGATTTGCATCTTGCAGCACACCTATTCTCTTTTCCAGGTTCTTATGTAACAATTTGCTCATCCTGTGCAATGTAACACTTGGAGCTATATGTAAGAGCATGTTTAGACTTCAAGTTACACAATTAAATGCCGTAGGCTTTATTTTCTACTGTAGAAGCTCAGCAAAAGTAATAACACATAAAATCCATTAACAAATCAGTTTAACCTTCCAGCTTCTAAACCATAACTTTGAGTCCTTTGAAACTTCATTACTAAGATGCCTAATTTCTCTTGCAGGCCAAAGCTAAGAGCACCTATACAGAGTGTTATAAATCCACAATAGGAAGACAGATATGTAATAAAGAGGTATGGAAAAAATAAACAAAGATATCACACAAACATAAACCCCAGAAATCTGAATAGTTTTGCCCAGTGCAAAATCTAGTTTAGAAAAAAAACCCAACCCTCATATTAAGAGCTTACCATAAATTTTTCATCACCCAGGACTTTTTTAAGTACACCTAAGATTTCAAACTCAGCACTGAAAACCAGTTTGATTTTTGTTGCTTCTGTTTTGGTAAGAGCAGCAGGTTTCTTCATAAGAATTTTAACAATCTTTTGTCCACCATCCTCTGAGAAAAAAAAAAAAGGCAATTAAATCTGGTTTAGATCAAGACATACTTCTCTCGACCACAAAATAACTGAATAAGTGTCTGGAATTTTTAGAACAGTCTCTTTTACATCTTGCCTATGCATTTCCAGTTACTCTGTTCACTCATTTCTTTCCCATTGATGATCTTGATGATTATGCTGTTCCCTAGGACATGTACAAACTGATACCTTAACCTGTCCTGCTTGGGTAGGGGAGAGTAAGTTATTGTGCTCAGTGGGCCCACACACAGTCCAACAAGCAGAGCTAGTGCAAGATGACTATCAAAGGCAAGGAGGGAGGAGAAGACATGGTGGTGCTGAGATTTTAGGCTGACTCCATGTGTCTCACAAACCCATAGCCAGAGAGAAGACAATGTCAGTTGGAAAATCTTACCCTCCAGCCTGTAACTGCTGACAGCTTCTTTTGACAGCCTCACAGAGTCCCAAAGAAAGCCCTTTGAAAACCAAAGCCAACATGTCAGAAGGGCTAAGTGAGTGTCTACAGCCTTAGGCTGAGCCCAAAGCCACCTGGGCCTTGGTGTTACCGTCACCTCGTTACTATCCACATAGAAAGTCACACTCTGGCTGCCAGTGTTGAAGTCAATCCAAAACTCCTCCAGTTTTTCATCTGATGGCTTCTTCACCTGGGGAAGAAAAGTGGTACTGTTGTTCCCAGAAACGCCCCACAACTGCTGTATCACTCTCAGTTTTCTTTAACGAGACAAAATTGGAAAGTGTTCCCTTACATATCTGTGTACACATGTGCACATCTTGCAGAAATAAAAGTTCAGATCAACCTGCGAGCTGCCAGTCTACTGCTCACCCAACCATACCCATGTCAGACACAGCTCTGTATCAGCCAAGGGAAAGGCAACACACAAACACCCACATGTTTGTGCCAGGAAGAGGGTATAGGAGTTGTTTCCGAGCAGTTGAAATAATCAGAAACAGTGGAACTGGCTTCCATTTACATGCTGTTGATTCGATATGACTGCCAGGAATGGTGCCACAGTACACGTACTAAAGACCACTACAGCAATCTGCAGGATCAGCAACTCTGACTTCTCCTACATGGGCATCAGGCTAATCTTGTTTTCCGGCATTCTGAGAACAGCTCTGCTGGAGGAATCAACATTGTCCTGTCCTCCTGTTTCTTTTTAGAGCTCTTCCTTCTGTCATCACCACGAAAAGAAGCGCTGCCTCTATCTTTTGGCTGATACAAAAGCAAAGTCAGCAGTTGTAAATTGGCAGCTAAGTGACAAACAAGCAAACTTTCCAACCAGTATAGAAGGTTACACTCTACATTTTAAGAAATTGAGCTCTTCAATGAAAAAGAGGGAGGGGAAAAAACAATTACCACAAAAATCAACATTTCAGCAGTAGTAACAGTGTAGGGAACGTGTCAGAGCTTTAGGGGCTATTACCTCCTTCGTGTCAGCAAAAGCAGATATGCACGGAAAAGAATACACTCTGGAAGAGAAGCAGACTTCACATGATACATTCAGCATCAGAGCCTGACTTAAATCATCTTATTTTTCATAAGATTAGTATAACCAATCTTATTGTTCAAGAAATAATTAAAATATTTCTAAAAGTAAATTAATATTGGAGAAGCTTAAGAGGCCATAGTATTTTAGTAATGATGCATTATCTTCATTGATTTTACTTTCAAAAAACCACCATAAAAATGAATAAAATGTCCTTCTTAAGAACAATTTAATTCTTCACATGTGACGTAAATCCTTTTTTTTTCTTTTTAATATCACCCAACTCAAATTACAATCCTGTTTATTCCCCTCTGCAGTAGTGAGGGCACCAGTTTATTCTGTTGGTCCCCAGCTTACCTTCTTTCATTCCCAAGCCTTTCATTCAGCAGGTTAAGAAATTTCCTGCAGTCCTTCAAGACAAATGACATATTATTAAAAAGTCAGGCTGCATTTCCTTTGCAAATACTTATTCTATCGGGCTGTGTGACTTCTACTCCAGTTAGAAACTTTTAACTAGTCAGTGTGATGCCAAAGGCCCCTGAGGAAGAAACACTCAAGTTGCTACAAATGGTTAGACCCAATTTACTACCAGTAAGCCTTCAAACATAAACTTATTTATGTTTTATTATTTATTATAATTTTTATTTTACTTTTTTGTAAGTAAAATAACTTAGAAGAGCTATTTTAACAATGTGTCATTATAGAAAAAAACCAAAACACACCATCCACAAATAATTCAATAACTAAGTAACTTTGTGTATTTATAAAGTCAGTTTTGTAGGAACTTCTTACAAGGACATCCTGACTGAACTCAACCAAAACTAGCCCCTATACAGACTTGTCAAGTATGTTGTTTTCAAAATAAGGACCCTCACCGTCTCAAATTCTCTGTCCTTGATCTCTTTGAAAGCTTCAGCAAGATAGTTATCTTCAAACCAGTGGTGAACAAGGTCATCTCTCCATTTTTTTATCATTAACCTACAAAGTGCTTCTGAAAGGCCAACCTGGAGGTCATAATCTACACAATAAACATAAGCACAGGATAAATATCATCCCTCTGGCATAAGACAGTGTTATAGCATTGCCACTCTTGTACTTATATACCACACAGTCATATTCATCATCTAGCTTTGGTTCTACCTAGAGAACTGTGGAGGCTAACAGCCAAGTGTTAGCTCCAGGCATCCTCAGCTCCCCCTGACTCAGTGAGGTCAAGTATGGAGTGCTGCAAACCACAACACACACAAGTGCACTGGGAAATTTTCTTGGGGTTCAGGAAGGGGATGAGAGCAAAGACTTATCACTAACTCACTAGGATTAAGTTACATTCCATATATCATGGCAAAACTCTAGAAAGTGTTATTATTAGGAGAAAATGAAAAAGACTTCACTCAAGAGGCTATAAACCTTGTTAACTGAAGTTTGTCCACATCTGGGCAAAGCAATTCAAATTAATTTTTTTTAAGACTAACAGCCAGCATATTTTGTAAACACGTATGTGAAGCTGATCTGATTACTTTTCTACATATATCTGTTTAGCTTGTCTTATTGGTTAATACACATTACTAATACCAACCAGAAAAAACTAAGGCATTGCTGCATTTACCAATTTTTTATTAATATTTTCTCAGAGTACTATGTGATTTTCCTCCCTAAAAGTCAACTCTTGACAAGTAAATAATTTAAATTACAATTCACCTACAATAAATAAACAGACAAGGTAAAGCTGGAGAAATTAATAAGAATAACCACTAAATATTTCTTACCACCAACCTCCAGAATAGTTTTGGCAAGGTCTTTCCTGAAACAACATAATACCTCAAGTTAAAAGTGAAAATAACTAATTCCTATTGGAGGGAAGATGGCATTTAGCTACAGGAGTTGGGAGGAAAAATCACTTACGTGAGTGAGCACATTTCCTCAGACAGAGGGAATTGCTTTCTCTCTTCCCGTGTGACATTGTCGAGTATAGAGTTAAGGGTCCTCAAAGCCTTTCCCCCCGCAAAAGAAGGGGCAGAAAATGAAGGGAAATAATTCAGTATTATTCATTTTTCCCATATTTTCTAATTACACACACTTGTGCGCAAATGTATCTAATTTTCTCCTCTTAGTAGGAATCTTACCTCCAGATGCAGAGTGCAGCAAAGATTTGCTTCTGTCACTAGATGCCCTAGCTCAGGTAAAAATAAATTCAGCAGATCTTTCTTCCCTAGAAAAGTATTTTGAAAGGTTACAGCTAGAAATGGGCTGGTCTCCATATAAAAGACAGCTGAAGCAACTACAGTTTGCTGTGTTGGAGTAAAAATATCCCACTTGTAAGTTCATTTTAAAACAAAGCTTCTAACCATCTAATCCTAGACAGAAAGGGAACTGGTAACTTCTATGTAAAAAAAAAAAAAAAAAAATAAAGCTGCAGATACATTAACTGCTGACCTGGGTAATTATTTTAAGAGGCCTAACCACAAGAGAAAATTAGAATTATTGTCAAAATCAGAGTAAACCAGTAAAGTACTAACCAGAAGATGCTCACACGTACTCTGCTCCCACTAAAATAAGCCACAAGGACAAATAAGCACACATTACCTGGTCCACAGTGTAATGCTTTATTTTTACATGACTTGTGAGACTGGACGTTTGGGCATACAGATACTTTCTGAAAGCACCTACTCCCCTGCCCTAACAGAAAGCCAGCTGCAGCCACAGACAAAATTTTGCTGCTGAAATGAATGAGAGACAGGCAGACATCCCTCTGCCTAGTTCAGAAAGCTGAAGGAGTTACCATGGTTTTCTACGGAGGTGGTTGCCTTCAACAAGGAAAGAACTTCTCAAGCCAGTACAAACAAATGTGGTGAGAATAGATCCTCTAGCCTGAACCCCTTTCAGAAGCACCACTTACTCTGATCAAGTGAATTATTTGATGCTGAGCACTTAAGCAAGATACCACAGATGGATCTTTTTTTTTTTGACTTGTACAAAACAAGGAAGCAAATAGAAATGGAAAAAGGGTTTGTGCTCTGATGTGAATGTTAATGAAAATTAACTGAAGAGAAATCAGAAGGAGGATTAAAAGAAAAAAAATATTGCAGAGAGGTAGGAAGTGGAAGGGAGAAGAGAAAAGGGACAGAGTTCAAGCAGAATTAAGAAACATGCTCCTGAGACTAAGATACAGGATATCAAGGCATGGAAGGAAAAAAATACTGACCTTCATTACTGCATTTGCAAATCACCTGATGGAAACAGTAAAGGAAGCCTTCGTTAACACACTATCACCTAAGAACAGCAGTACTCAAAGTGCCAAGGTGTTTATGCCCCCCTGCCCCCCCCCAACAACTCTCAAAGTCTAAATAACATAAAACACTAGTGTACCCACATCAGGAAAAGCAGGAACACCTGACACAGGCATTTCACATATGATGACCCTAATCATACAGGTTGGCATTATGCAGGGAGGGTAAAGATAGCAAAGCACCCACTTTCCCCAGGGATTTCAGCAGCACTTGAGAGTGCAGTGCCCATAGGTTCCCTGGAAAAGCCACATTGTGGCATTTTTCTCTTATTTTATTACACCTACGGGCTTATGTACAAGCACATTTCATGCTTCCACACTACAGTACTATATGTCACAATGTATATCTGAAGGTGTTGAAGTCCCTTGAGGAAAAATAAAAATAAAAGTTAAAAAACCTCCAAACAACAAACAAACAACCCCAAATCCCCACAGAACAAAACACTTCATTCTGCACAACAAAAGCATGTGGAAGAAATGTACTGGGAAGACAAATAGATCAAATTTTGGAAAAAAAAAAAATCGGGTATGTCGGTGTGGTTAGCAGAGGAAGAAGGAACTTTGATTCAGCTTAAGTATCTTTTATCAGAACTCCTAAAAAGAGTCATAAGTATTGATATGAATTCTGATGCACAAACTGTGTCACAAAAGTGACACAGTTCCAGTAAGCTACAGACAACAAGACTTGGAGGAACAGCTTGGGTAAAACACATTTGCAAGTAAAGTGCAGCTTAATATTACTGACTTGTGGTTTTTAAAGAGAGCTTCAGCACAAAAGCCTTTATTTACAAAATGCATCAGAACTTCTTGAAAATTTTTCTGCAAAAACAAACACTTGGCTTCATGTTAGAAAATCAGAAAACACTGCAGCCCTTTAGCAGCTTCTCCCAGGTTGTGTCAAATCTCAGCCTGATGCCAGCCCAGAGCAGATTCCTGGGCACTCCCCACCAGCACCATCTGGACTGCATCCCAGGCTCACTCCCAGGTCCAGGCAACTATTCATTTTTTTAACTGGAAATTGTTTGCGAGCAATGGCTTTCCTATCCAATATAGACAACCCTTCTGTTCCCTTAAGGCACATACATACCAATGCAGTGTCAAAGAAGTCTTCAAAAAATTTATTCTCATTTGGGTCGATGAGGATCACAAATGCTCTTGCTCTTTCAAACCAAGATACCAGGTAAAAGTTAAAAGAATTGGTTAAAATCTGGGAAGAGGAGTTAATAATCCTTAAACTATATATGTCTGCAGGAAACTTTACAGACAGTTTTTCACTCTTAAAACTTGAGTTACATACTGTGTCAAAAGCTACATGGTATTAAGGAGCTCAAATTTTGCTAGGAGGACATGAAAAGTGACATTCCCCTCTTCCCTCCCCAACCCTCCTTTTATCCTCCTTTGTTGTCCAAGGCACACACTCTTGTTGTTTAGGCACAGTGCATGCTACTAATGGCATGGTAACTCCTATAGAAATTTCTACAGAACATCAATTCACAGCAAAATAATGTTTTAAAATTTTTTCAAGCTTTTTCAATGTAAATATTTTAATACTTCATGGTTTTAAATATATTGCATAGCCACACGTGGCGAAACAGAAATCTATGCTTCACTGGAGGTACAGAGCTCAGATCAGGGAAACTTCATTAATATATCTCCATACAGGAATTTTGAGTAACTGTATCCCTGAAAAGCATAATTACAAGGCAGGATTACAATATTTTAACTGAGGACTCCTTGGTAGAACTCTGGAAATGGAGAGCATGTGTTAACTGTTCCCTGCTAGCTATGCTAGATCCAGGTATTATTCATCTTCAGCACAAGCGTATTTCTGCTACTACAAGTATTACCAGCTGAAATCAGTATTGTGCCATTCTGCCAGAAGATAAAATGCAACTGCAGATTAAATGCATCTAGTTTGCTACATATCTAAAAAGGGATCTTCATAAAGAGTATGTCAGGTCTTAAAATTATAAAAGCACAAACTGCTCATCAGTTCTATAACTAATACTGTATTTTGCTGGAGCATTTAAAATGCATTTAGAAATTTTACATCATTTCACAAGTGGGACTCATCAAAACTCTGCCTCTCCTTCCACTGTCAGCTTAAAAAAAACCCCAAAACCCACAATCCACTAAGTCAGGTAATAAGTGAAACCGTAATATTGGCTGTTGCACCAAAAGCAATGAAAGACAGTAAGTATTTTTTTTCCCCATTGAGCTCATGCAATATATTTTTAAAATATATGTTTCTGCATGGCCAACAAGCCATTCTCTAGTTTTCACTTCCTTGGAGTTCTTTTTCTGATGCAAGCAACTTTAAATCACATTAGTAATTTGCATATAATATTATACTCATCTTTGCTACCAGTCCTTGCTCAATAAACAAACTCTTCCCTTCTTGGAAATCACTTTTAAAGTAGACCTGAATACATTTCAGCAGCAGTGAAACATTCTGGAATTCATTCTTGTCCAGCTCCTACAGAAACACAGGGTGCTGAGCATCATTAGTCTGATACCCTTGGGTGTTTGGATGGTGGAGATTATTTATGATATTTGCCTTTCTCAGTGCTTTGTCTAGCTGGCTAAAAAGAGATTCACTGTATTTCTGGCGAGGCTCTACTTCTCTCTCTTGAAGCAGTTCGCTTATTTTTTCAAATCCTTTCCCCTTAAAGGCATCAGTGAGAAGTGATTCAAGCTGCAGAGGGAAGGGAAGGAAACAACTAGTGAGTTAAATAAATGGGTATTAAAATTGTTGCAGCACTAATTATGAGAAAGTACTTGTAACACTATTTTAAAAGTTGCAGGCTTTTTGTTTACTTGTTTAACTTTATTTGTTTCTCTACTTTTATTTTATTGTTACATCTGAAGTTGAAACATCAGTCAACCTCCAAAAGAGACAGAACCCTTGTAACTGAATAATCTTAAAAGATACTGAATAAGACATTCCTTTGGTGCACCCAGTTTGTAATTCTTACATGTCTCAAAACTCTTACAATAACTTCTTTCCACTTACTAGGGAAAAGACTAAGGAGTCTGCTGCACTTCCCATATTAAATTAATAAAAATTCTAGGTCATGCCATATCCATTTAAGAAATGCACCTTTAAACATACATATATAACTATTTGTAAGATAAAGCTAAGGATACATTTAAAGGATCCTTACATAGTCTTCTGCTCTGCCTGCCATATTGCCACTCACATCTCTATTCCGTTCTTCACTTTTTTCTTCCTTCAAAAAGAAGAGAAAAATACAGGAAAAAAAATCCTCTCCTACAAAAACACCCCAAAAACAAACACTTATTCTGTCCAAAAGCTGAAGCCCACTTACTCAACCCCTCTCTCCCCCTCTCTGATTTTCCTTACTTAGTTTCCGAGTTGGAAAACCACCCCACGCATCCAAACGGAAGGTTTCTGGAAGCCGCAGGGGAGCCCCGCGGGCACCGCGGTGTGTCCGTCCGTCCGTCCCTCCGTGCCCGCTCCCCCCCAGCCGCCTCCAGGTTCTCCTGTGCCGGGAGCGGCGCTTACCTGGGCCATGGCGCACGGGAGAAGGTACAGGGGCTGCTTCGCACCCTCCCCACGGCCCTCGCACGACCGTAACTGGCTGCTATCGGATACACCTGAGTTTGGAGTGGAGAGAGGAGCCGTTTTCCGCGGCTTCGAGAGCTCTGAGAACCCAGCACGGGGGGGGAGGGAGAGGGGGAAGGGGGGAAAAATGCCACTCTTGCACTCGCACTAAAAAGCCGCAGGTGTGCAGAATCTGGGATGGGTCTCCCGCCCCCAGGGATCGGCTTTGCAGCACTGACAGACGCCCCCGGTCGATCCGAAGGGTACAAAAGGGGAGCGAGGAACCTCAGGGGGGGCTGCTCTCTGCCGAGGGGTGCCACAGCCGGCACCTGCTGCTACCGGCGGGGGCTTATTGTGGACGGTTAAGGGTAAAGGCCAGTAAATTTTGGACCAGAGGGGATGGAAGCGAATGAGAAAATCATTCCGAACAGGTGGGATCGTTTAAAGGATGATAGCAGCGCTTGGCGTTCAACGGCTTGGTCTCTATGCTATTGTGCATAAGTCTTTTTCTTTCTGTTTCTCAGACCAAAAATCAACCTCCCTCCACCCCCTGAAACCCCTGCCCCCCCTAGAAAAAACCCTAACCAAACCAAACAAACATACAAAAAATCCCCAAACCAAAAAAACCCCCAAAAAACCACAAAACCAACAAAACAAACACAAACATCGCAACCCATCGGCTATTTCTTCCAAAAAGAAAAGGTAATAAAAAGCTTATAAATTTTTAATAAGTTAAAACGTGCTGATAACACCGGCACTAGCTTTGCATTTTAAACTGGGTGTTATAGAGCACGGCGCGAAGGGGAAACCTCCCAAATAATGTTGAATTCGTTTACATCTACATCTAAAGAGCAGGTTATTCAGCGCCTTTGCCTCCCTCTCGGAGGCTTTTCAAGCCGCAGGCAGCTCCGAGCCGCTCTCGAAATCCAACATCAAGGGCGTCCTGGCCAGACGGAGATGGGTTCCCATCTCCCCATAACCTCTCCCATCCCAGCACCTGTGGGAGCGAGCGGCAAAGCCCCGCCACCGCCGGGTTAGACTTCCAGACCCTGCTCAAATTTGCCGAGGTCACGGCCCCCGGTGCTAGGAGGTGGATTCGCGCCAAACCCCCACGGCTACCCCCCGTCACACACCTCCAGGTAAGGGTAGCGAAACCCGCCTGCGTGGCGGAGGGGGAGCGCAGCCCCTGCCCGCCCGCCTGCCCAAGTGCCGCGGTTGTGCTGCTGCTCCACCTGCGGAGCCGGCTGAGAACTCCCCTCCAACTGGGCGACGCCCCGACGGCATAAAAAAGCGGGAGTCATCGCGCATTGTTACTTCTCGCCATGAAGCAGACTTGGGATATCAACGACCCCAAATTGCCGCAGGTAACGGATGGGTGGGAGGGTAACAGAGGAGGAGGTGGGCTACTAGGGAAACAGGGGAGCAACCTTCCGTTGGAGAAAAACTTCGTTTTATGTCTGCCTTATTTTTCCTGCACCTTTTCATTTTTTTTTCCCCAGTCCTTATGAAATGACTGGCAATAAAAATATGAACTCAATACACAGCTTTGGGCAGCTGTGCTCGAAGACCTAATATAATCTGTGGCTCAGTTTGGCCAGTTTCCTTCTCCTTCTTTCTTGTTCAAGAAATGTTGACTAGAAGCTTGAATTAACTGTTTTTTACTACTGTAATCTAACTTATCTAAGTATTTCCCTTCATTGTTGATGTGATACTTTGATGCTACCAAGCACTCCAATTTCTGTCTACTTGCGAGCTTTAAATGTGCTAATTTACAACTTTTTTCTGCTTCAAGTTTATTTAATTTAATAGTCCATGCTATTATAGAATGTCTTAATACGTAAATGCTGGTAGTTTATTGCTTTCATTGGAATTGCTCACATGTGGTACATATATATGTTAATAAGCATTGCAGGAACTCTTTACTTGCACTGTAAATATTTACAGTTTACAATCTCAGTTGTTCTTTCATTGTTCTAGTAATTACATTTTAGTAAGGAGCTCCAGAAAGCCAGTGAAATCCAAAATTGGAAATGCTCTTTCTTTGAGCCACTATGCATATTGGAACTGTATTTGCAAGAGCAATTCTTTTTTATTTCTGTTTCTTAGCAAAAGTCTTAACTCAGATAGAGTCTAAGAAACCATTCCATAGCTAAAACTTCTAGTTCCTGCCTGCAGGTGCATGGTCCCACAACAAGGAGAACTTAACAGCAGTCATGATCAGGGTGGTCTGCGTCCTCTCTGGGCACACTGGTGGCAGACCAGTTAGAAGTTTTGGTAACCAGGCTGATGCCTTACAGCTGGGTAACCCCACTGCAAAGAGGCACCTGTGACAACAGACCATGTAATTATGGATCGTGGTGCAAAGGAGGAAAGGATCCTGACTCTGAAACATGCGAAGCTCAGACTGCCTTTTCCCTTCTAGAGCATTTCTGAATAAGTTTATTCTTTCAATAATTCTTTTTCTGCTGCTTGGATGGTCATGGAAAAAGTCTTTGTTTCCTGTTGTGTGTTTTGTAACAGGACAAAAATATCAGGTTGTGATATACTGATAATATTCTCTTGGCTCTTCTCCTTGCTGCCTTGCCTCTACCCACTTGCCCTGCTGCAGGAGCCCAAGCACTTTGATGCCTTCCAGGATGGCCTGATGGCTACGTGCGGCTCATCTACTCCAGCGAGGAGAAGAACGCGCAGAGGCACCTCAGTGTGCTGGGCCATGCGCAACACCACAACCACAACTGCCAGATCTCAAAGAAGTCCTGCCTGGGAGTGGTGGTGTGTGCCAGGAGCTGTGCTCTGCCGGCGGAGCCAGGCTGCAGCTTCGCCCCGCCATATGCGACAAGGCTCGGCAGAAGCAACAAAGTGAGGGATACCCCAAGAAAGCTGGATGCCTAAGGGGTCACATTTCTTTCAATCTGGGCTTGATGTCTAAACTGGAGTCACTGTTACTTGCAGGCAGACTAAGCCATAAATTGTAAAGACTGTGATTTATTTACAAATTTCACCAATGTCTATTTGTAAATCCTTAAGGGAAACAGATTTGAAATCCTTTACATCATTAGCATTTATGTCAAGTATGCAGCTCTAGTTTCATACCACTCAGTTATGCTTGGTAGTATGTTGTGTTTCCTTGAACAATATATTTTAATTGGAATTTCAGTGAAGTCTGATCATACTGCTCGTGAGCTCTGTTTACTCTCAGGAAACATCCTTGCCTTCAACCAATCTCTTCAGTAGTTTCTTTTTCTTTATTCACAGAGAAAGCCTGCCCAAACTGCAATTCAGCCCTTGAGTTTGATCCTTGCCGAGGACACAGTGGCTATCCCGTCACAAACTTCTGGAGGCTTGATGGCAAAGCAATATTTTTCCAGGTAAAAATCAGGCATATTTATTGTGCACATATATATAAATTATGTCTGTATATAAAATAATATCTGGAGAGAGATTTCCGTTCCTACTCCCACGCTGTATTTTTTTTGTGTTTAACACTGAACATGGTGAGCACAGCAGAGTTCTGGTCCATGACAGAATTTCTGTTTAGTACTAGTATGGCAAAAACAAATGAAATTACACTTGGCTGTTTTTTAAAAACAGTACTTGAGAGTGACAATATTCAATTTTCACTATAACATCGCAATTGATGTCTAAAATCTCCTGTTTACAGAACACAAATACAAACAAAAGATTGTCTTGCACCCTAGTACATCTGACAACTGAATTTTTCCAAGGACTTAATACTTATTTCCTGTTAAAATAAATAGAAAAAAAAAATCTAGCTTAAACTGCAGGAGTTGATACATGAAAATTCTACTTCACATGAAACTAGCCTTTCAGTTTTGAGGATTTAAAATCTTGCCAGGAAGAAAAGGAAATTTAGAAAGCTAAAATCTGAATTTCCCGTTGATTTGTTCTTTTTATAGCAACATTAGAATAACATAAGGTTTCTGTTCCATGAGATTACATTCTCTGCCAGATGAATTTTTTTCCCTGACCCACAGACAGTGAATTCTGTTCTCTGGTCAGTAAATGGAAGAAAATTGGCCATATTCTGTATTATTCTTACTCAGATGTTCTGTTACAGACATGCAAAACCAGATGACTTTTACCATCAAAATAGCTGATAAATCCTTGCTTAGAATTTAATTTCTGCTTGAGAAGGACAGTGTTTTAAAATCAATTTTAGCTTCCTACTTTGTATTAGGGACTATATGTTGGTGCATTCAGACAAATGTAATGGGTAAGGACATGTAGAATACATTACTTCATCAGATACCAGTATAGTTTTGGTTACATAGATCTGCATATCCACAGGTATTTCAATAGCAGAGCATCTTGGATGGTTTTCCAGGATATAATTTTCAGTCCTATTCAAGAAGGTGTATTATTTTAAGAGAATATTTGTCATCTTGTGGCATGAAACCTCTTTAAAAGCCTATGTATACAATTTTTATATATGTACATTTATAAAGCAGAACTGAGATACTGGACTGCAGAAAAACAATGAAACTAAA
This sequence comes from Pseudopipra pipra, assembly GCF_036250125.1. NCBI lineage: Eukaryota > Metazoa > Chordata > Aves > Passeriformes > Pipridae > Pseudopipra > Pseudopipra pipra. The sequence goes on along the minus strand of NW_026990772.1, from coordinate 14,070 downwards.
TGTATATGTTTTTCCCCTTGGTTCTAATTAACTACTCCTGAGTGTCTCAAACATAGGTATATGTCCGCTCCTCCATCAGCTCTGCAGTCCTCAACAACTCTCCTCATTTTTTTCCTTCTATCTACCTCCAAATCATGATTCATTCTATTTATTTCTTTTTACATTGAATCCCTCCTTGTTGTTTAGTTTTCCCTCCCTCTTCTCTTGTGCCAAACTACAAACCATGCTGTGGCTATCTCTTAAATTACTTACTGCACCTTCTCTTGTCTCACCCCTTCCGTTCACATCTAATTCTTTGTAATCCTAAATAGGCTAAAGGTGTCCATGACCACCCCAGGCCAGAGAGTAATTCAGAGGCAGAGGCAAGACGAAGTGCAATAAAGAAGCAAATGTCCTCTTATCACCATTCCCAGAAAAAGAGACCTCTAAACTCAGAGGTAAGTCAAAGTCATTAGTCAATTAAAAAGGTGACATAAATTAAAATTTTTTATTTTTAATTTTTTTTTTCTATTAGAAAGGTGTCATAAGCATGTACTGGAGATCCGAGGGCAAAAAAAGATTTACACTATGCTACATCTGTTAATTCTGGGCAGAAACAAGCAATAGCACAAGTATTGAGATATATATGTGTGTGGGCAATATTGATTCCTTAATCTCAAGTATCTACTTCTCCTTGTCAGGCAGGAAGGTACCATGACAGCAGCAGTTACACCAATAACCTACAGAATTTTCCATGCATGGATGGCCAAGAAAGAGTTGGTATCATCACAGACTCCAGTTTTTCAATTCCAGCCCAGTCTTATCCTTCACTGCAGAACACAGACCTCTACAAAGTACCTTATGACTCGGCCAGCTCCCAAGAGGACCAGCTATCATCATACCCTAAGTGCCCAAATCCAAGGATCTACATGCCCAGGCCATGCAGCTACGAGTTTGGAGTTCCTACCTTTATAAGCTCTAGCCCTTACCCAACATTTTACAAAGATCTGACCAGCCCTGCCATTGATGCAGACCCCATCAGTCTGAACGGGTCTCACTACAGCACTGTGACTACCCACGATAAGAGCTTGATAACCCTGGCAGACACTATGGACTGAAACCAGCTTGGGGGGAAAACTGGCAGCGGAGACCAGGGTGACTACGGACAGATGCAAGCAAGTGCTAACCACGCTTACTACAGTGGGGACTATCCCTGCAGGTACAGTCCCAGTCCCGCTCCCATGGCCCCACCATTGCAGACGGTCATCACCACCACCACCAAGGTGTCCTACCAGGCGTACAAGCCGCCTGCACTGAAATACAGTGACAACCTCTGTGACATGAAAAAACCTCCAGAGCTACACCCACGTGGCAGAAAATGTCTCTGGTGCTATCTATTCAGGGATGAAGATTCAGGAAGACTTTGGGATGGTGAAGTCAGCACTGCTCTACCAGCATGACTCCATCCCTACAAAGCCCAAACCAGCCGAGAGCATGGAGAGCTATCGGTATGGGCTCCTGCTGGCAACAGCTATGCCGAGCACGAAGGTCAGACTTTAAGGTTTGAGAGTGCTGAATATTGACTAGATGTTGCCTAAATGGCAAATACATGCAGGTGGGAAAATACATTATTGGGCTGACCCTGTGGATGCTAAGCCAGTGGTTTGGGATTTGAGGAGAGGTCAGGAAGCAGCACATCACAACATCTTTCTCCCCAAAAGTGCCTTTCTGGAGCTGTGCTGAGTGAAGTATATTTTGCATGTAATTTCAAACCAGCCCCACACAATCTCTAAAATGGCACAAGGAGCTGAGCCCCAAACACAACTAGGAGAAAGCAACATGGAGGTGCAGCACTTCTGGAAGACAACAGCCTCCTTTGACAGCAAGTGAAACCCGCCAGACTCCTCAAGCTTTGAGAGAAACAGTCCATCTGTAAGAAAGAAAATGCTAATCAGGGAATGGAAAAAAAGATGAAGGGAAGGTGGCTATAGATTATAGTCAACTGAAAGAAATGGCAGGAAAAGAAAGAAATAAAAGAAATGAAAGCAAGACAATTTGCAGAATAAATCACCTAAATGGGCCATTTATCTGCTGTGATCCTTTTGATGAATGGAAAGACCAGTTAAGTTTCTCTGAAATGAGAAATGGAAAAACTGAAACCTGAGAAATGAAACGTGCTGACTTCATGTTGCTTTTTGATCCCCTGTATCAAGAGCACAGACTGTCCAGTCTTTCTGTGCAAAAAGGACAGCCCAGCATAGCCACACCAAGAACTGATCCCCTCAACCTGAAGGCAGGAAGGCTCAGATAACTCCCACCAAACACGTTCAGCATCACATGGGTGTCAGGGTTAACATACATGGTCCTGAAAACCATTTGCAGTGAAAGTGCTTTTTGTCTAAAGGGGTCTGGAAAACTGGTCAGACCAATACTGCACGGGTACCGCTGCAGAATTCACTTTATCCATGAATACAACTCCATCCTGTCTAAAAATGCAACATCCTACCTGGTTAGCAGTGCAGGTTAGTGTTGAATGCACCTTCCCTAGCAGCCTTTCTCCATTAATCCATGAAGAAGAAAAAACAGAAGAGCAATGCTGGTTTAAAAGCTAGATATTTTGAAAGCTGACTAGTACTGGGGAACCTGCACCCAAACTGTGTGTGCCAAGCAAGGGAGCTAAGCAGACACAGGGGATTGGTCAGGGGTTAAAGTGTTTCCTCTTGGTATCATTATTATTAAGTTTCCAGGTATCTGTAACTTCTTGGAGACTCCGTTTTGAGTTTTGGTTTTTTAAAATGTTTGATGTATATTTTTGCTATGTTATGTTTTGAGTAACAGCAAGCTACTGTATTCTTTCAATAAACATGAAATCATGGTTAAAAAAAAAGCACCATGTAAACTAGTGTGAGCAGCTGGCTAGTTAGAATTATAAGGTTCTGTGTGTTGAAGCCATCATTAAACTGATAAACTTGAATTGCAATGCACAGTGTACAAATAACTGAGTTTTTAAAATAATTATTTCTGATGAAGAATATTTTCTTTCTTTTTGTAATTTTGTGAAAACAATGCATTCAGTCTGACTCACTAAATTGAACCTTATAGAAATTTAGTTAATAGCATCCTGTTTCAGCAGTGGACTGTTCAGCACTTTAAAAATTCAAGCCACGTGAAGATGGAATTCACAAAAACACTAAATTAATTCATGTCCAGCAAACTTACCTTGTCTTTTAGCATACTTGCTGTGTATCTCACTTGGCTTTTGTTAAACTCTTATGCCAATTCTTCTACCAGGTGTTTTAAATTGCTGATTAGAACAGATTCAGCCGAACAACATCAGTTTGATAATTAGCTCATATACTAACCTTAAAAAATAATAATGATAACTAAAAAAATGGTGGTGGTGAGGGAGTTTCCTACCCAGAGAGATTGATGGAGAGTTCTAGAGTTTAGGAATATATAACACACTTACAGAACTGAGATTTCTCATCTGTATGCCAAATTATATTGAGGCAATTGACATGTAGAATAAAAATCAATTCTTACAGCCTTATAAGTTTAAAGAGAAAAAAGCATAAGAGCAGAATAATGCCAAAGAAAATAACTAAAAAATCTGGAAGGATTCACAGCGGATGTGAAAATTGAGGAAAATTTCAAAGGTGTAAATTGCTACATTTTATATTGATTTTAGAGGAGTTAGTCAACCACAATTCAAGCAAAAGTTATTAAAACATTGTGTGTTATTAAAATATCCAGACAACCTGTAGGGATTGTGTGCTCTTTATATTACTGGTATAAAACTTTGTCATTGTAGTTGCATGCTTAAATGATTATGCTATGCAATTAAACACAGCCTTTCAAGCAGAACTTTGTACACCAGTAAAGAAAATGTAGCTGTTTGTGTTACAATGTTACTTTTAGGGTGTGGATTTATTTCTAATAAACATGACAGCTGATCACACACAGTGAAAAGCTCTCTGAGCAACTACCTTGCTGCATCATCTGTAGCACTAGAACAAATAAAACCACTCTAAGGGTTATTGCAGTCTTTCTCACTTTGCTCCCTTTCACGTGCAAGGGTCTGGGATGTGATATCTGTATGTTACCTTTTTCAGATAGATCAGATGAATAAATGTAGTGCTGCAGACAGTTTTCTCTTCAAAATACGCAAATGTAAAGGCAACGTGAGCTTCTGTAACAATAAAAAAGCTGAAACTGAAAGCCTCCTTTTAGGTTTACATAGCTGCAGGATTGACTTTAAAAGCATGTTACTCAGGCAAAGCAGCATTCTGAAGCAAGAAGCACTCCCTTCGGTCCCTGAGCAAGCATCTTCTCTTCCATTAATCGTCCCTTTCCAGGGGACCTTTCAGGTTTCTGGTCCTGCCTTGAGCATGTGAGAGGAGCCCCTTGCCAGCCCGCATCCTGTACTACGGCAGACGTCTTCATCTAACAAATTCCTGTTGTTATGGTGAAGTCACAGAGGGAGCGGGGAGAAAGGTGTTTTCAAATCTCGGCCTCCTCTGGCTCCGGCTTCATATAAGTTACAAGGGCCCTACTGAGGTAAAGTACCATCTGCCCCCATACGCTGAGGCTGCCCTTTGTACCAAAACAGCAGCCTCTTAATGACAAAGTATAAAGGCACAAGTGCTGAATGGGTGCCTCCTAGAGACAAGAAGCTGCATGATAATAACCGTGTACCCACCAAATGCAGGCATGTGTCACACGTCTGACAGATGCAAATACGTGTGGGCATCTTTTCATGGTCCCATCTCCTCCTGGTGGGAGGATAGAGTCTGGCACACTGTCCTGGTCTCCATCCAGTCATGCCAAAGACCTCTGGTCAGAGTCTGAGCAATTTGCTTAGCCCTTGCTCCTCTTCTGAAAGCAAGTTAACTCTGGGCTTTTTAAACATGCTACATGCTACAAACAACGCATGAAGAAAATTGGGTGTTTTGGGCTTATTGTACTTGAAGCAGTTCATCTCCTTGTTTTGGGGTACAAACTATCATCTTTAAAGACAGAGAGAAGCTTTCCTCTGAGTTTCAGGGGTGGAAACCACCAATGTAACACTGCAGAATATGATTTGAGACTTTTTTCTTCCTGGGGATTTTCTGGGGTTTGTTCTGGATTTCTAGGTTTTTTTCTTCACGTCTTTTTTGGGGAAGCTATCTAATACAACTGAGACAGCTTTCACAAAAGTAGATCATGTTTCCTGAGAGACATTCAGCAGGATGCCCAATGCAGCTCTAGGGATGCTTTTAGGAAAGTTCATGTCATTCCCACCCTTATCAGTAAAAGTCACATGCAGATAAAAAGGGGAGAACTGAGACATTTAGTGTTGGATTAGTTCCTCCCAACACACAGAGTGAAAAGTTAGTCCAGGCCTGTTAAAATCCCTCTGCCTTAGAAATAATGAAACTGGTGTACGGTGGTTATCAATGGCTGGATTACTGCCTTCAGTGTTCTAGCTGTATAAACTAAGTATCTTCCTGTTGCTCACAAGCAAAGGGAGAGTGAACCAGGCACTGTTTACATAGTGCTATAGCTGAGATTGTGCAAAATGGAGAGTGCATTTCAACACACATCCACATGCAACACAAAGATCAGCGGGGTGATACAGGTGCGAGTAAGTATCACAGAGAAACATCACTCATTTGGCTCAAACTCATTCACACAAGCAGAAAAATAAAGTTTACACAATCCCTATCAGCTTCAACATGCGTGCTGGCACTTGTGATGGTGTCTGGGAAAAGTCAGTTTCAGCTATTTTGGCTGGCATTTGAGCAAAGCATCAACACTTTTAAGGACCACAACCAAAGAAGGTTCTTTCAACAGAAAATTAGCAGTGAGTCTGCTTCTCTTGTTTTGTAAAACAAGCAGGGAAGCAGGTGCATGAGGATGTTCTCAGAGGTCCTTTAGAAGGGCTCACAAATATCACTGTGGTTCCTGGGTCTCTTTGTTCCAGCCTGTTGTCTTTCCTTCAGTTTCCTGGTTCATAGCAAGAGCACAGAACAGCACCTCTCTCCTGTTTTCATGACAAAATGAAGTGTTAAGTGACTGGCTTGCAGCGCTTGTCCTGCAACTCCACACCATGTGTCAGTCTAGTTTAAACACTGGCAAGTTCTGTCTACAGCTGATCTCTCTTCGTGTGTGTGAAATGTTGGGGAGCATTACAAAAAGTACTAACAACTGAGAGACACAAGGTCTCAGTAACAGAATTTAAACTTAAGTGTTTCACTTGTGCAAAACTAATTCAGAAATTATTTAAACATCAGACTCCTTGCTTGTGTGAGGTCTCTTATAAGTGGCTGTAATTAGACGAGAAATGCTGAACAAGCAACAAAAAGCATTGTCATTTTTGTCAGTGACTTGGACAGTGGGATCAAGTGCATCCTCAGCAAGTTTGCCAACAACACCAAGCTGTGCAGTGAAGTCAACACGCTGGAGGGAAGGGATGCCATCCAGAGGGACCTGGACAGGCTTGAGAGGTGGGCCAGTGTGAGCCTCATGAAGTTCAACAAGGCCAAGTCAGCTGGTTAAAACGTGGTGCCAATAACACCAAGCTTGTGGGTTCGATCCCTGTACAGGACATTCATTTGAGAGTTGGACTTGATGATCCTTGTGGGTCCCTTCCAACTCAGAATATTCTGTGATTCTGTGAAGTGCAAGGTCCTGCACCTGGTTTGGGGCAATCCCAAGGACAAACATAGGCTGGGGAAAAATGGATGGAGGGCAGCCCTGAGGAGAAAGACTGAGAGGTGTTGGTTGATGAGAAGCTCAGCATGACCCATCAATGTGAGCTTGCAGCCCAGAAAGCCAATTGTATCCTGGGCTGCACCAAAAGCAGCATGGCCAGCAGGTCGAGAGAGGTGATTCTGCCCCTCTACTGTGCTCTTGTAGATCCCATCTGCAGTGCTGCATTCAGCTCTGGGGACAAAAGAAAGCCATGGATCTGTTGGAGCAAGTCCACAGCAGGGCCGCAGAGAGATCAGAGGGCTGGAGCATCTCTCTTAAGAAGACAGGCTGAGAGAGTTGGACAGCCGGGAGAAGAAAAGGCTCTGGAGGGACCTTACAGCACCTTGCAGTACCTAAAGGGGGCCTGCAAGAGAGCTGGAGAGGGACTTTCTATAAGGGCATGTAGTGAGAGGACAAGGGGAGAATGGCTTTGAGATGAAAGAGGATAGGTTTAGATTAAATATTAGGAAGAAATTCTTCACTGTGAGGATGGTGAAGCACTGAAACAGGTTGCCCAGAGAAGCTGTGGATGCCCCATCCCTGGAAATCTTCAAAGCCAGGTTGGATGGGGCTCTGAGCAGCTTGGTCTTGTGAAAGGTACCCCCGCCCAGGGCAGCAAGGTTGGAACTAGATGATCTTTAAGATCCCTTCCAACCCCATTCATTCTACGATTCTATGAAACTGGGTGGCAACACCAGAGGAGGAAGAACAATAGTCATGGAACATTGCTAAACTGTAGAGTGAGGAAAGGACACAAAGGTAGGGAGGGGACACTGCTGTTGTACCATTTCCACTGGCAGTGGAGAGGTATTTCCACACATGTAATGTATACATGTAATAGTGTTCAAACACATTTTTACTGGTTACTGCATGGTTAAATGCTTTGCTACGTACAGTCATCTCCTGTTGAATCTCTGCCTGAGATAACCTGTGGGTTATGGGACCTTCTTTCTCATGTCCAAGTCTCACCTTTGAACTTCATTTTACCTGGCAGTCACCTCTGATGTTTTATTTCAGTAAAGGAAACAGGCATATTTTGTTTCAGAAAATATAATGTTGTTTTCTTGTACTTTCATTTCAGCAACCTATGTGCAAGTGGTCAAATCCTCTGGATTCCAGAAAACTGATTCCCGTAGCCCCACGTTCCACCCAGTTGACTTGAGGTAGAATCAATTAATCTGTCAACAGTTCTTAAACCATCACAAAGTTACCACACCAGTTAATGAGGGAGAGGGCAAAACAAAAATATAATAAAAACAAAAGTATAATGAAGACAGCTTCCCATTTTTGCTCAGCTTGGTGAAGCAGATAGGAATCTGAATTGCTAAAACAATTTTCTGCCTTTCCCTCTGTGGTGCTACTAGTAGTTACTGTGTCAAAATAATTTCCTCATTTTCTTGCCCCTCGCTCTCAAAAACATTAAAAAATAAGAAGTTCAAGCTAATGTTAAGAATTGAAGCTTAAAACAAGACTTCCCTGCCAAAAGTACTCTTATGTTTTAGAATACATACAGCATTCAAAGTTTCTCCGCTGTATCAGTATTAACAATGTGCATTTTAATAAATTGCTTACTATAAATAATAATAGTAATAATAAAATAAATGCTAGAGGAAAAAAAAAATCCCTCAGGTTTCATTGCAGCTGTGAATACCAGAGGTGGGAATTTATGTACAAATGCTAACTATGCAGCAGCTTAGCTGGCGGCTTTATTTCATAGAATCACAAAATGGTTGGGGTTGGAAAGGGATCTTTAAGATCATCTTAAAGATGATCAACCCCCATGCCATGGGCAGGGACACCTTCCACTAGATCAGGTTGCTCAAGAACCCCACCCAACCTGGCCTTGAACACCTCCAGGGATGGGGCATCCACAGCTTCCCTGGGCCACCTATTTCAGTGCCTTACAACCCTCACAGTAAATATTTTTTTCCCAATATCTAATCTAAACCTACTCTCAGTTTGAACCCATTCCTCCTTGTCCTGTCACTACATGCTCTTGTACATAGTCTCTCTCCATCTTTCTCGCAGGCTCCCTTCAGGTCACCCCAAAGCCTTCTCTTTTCCAGGTTGAACAATCCCAGTTCTTTTAGGCTTTCCTCATAGGAGACATGCTCCATCCCTCTAATCATCTTGGTGGCCCTCCTCTGGACTTGGTCCAACAGGTCGATGTCCTTCCTGTGTTGGAGACGCCAGAGTTGGATGCAGTACTCTAGGTGGGGTCTCACCAGAGCACCAATTACATATTTAATACATAATTACCATTACCAGTAATGATAGTAAAGGCAGTCTGAAAACGATCTCGCGTACCACGGTGCCACCTTCAGGGAGCCCGTGACGTGGCTCTCCTCGCCATGCGCACACCGCGCTGTGCGCCACTCGCTTTCCCACAGCCTCGCGGCCCGTCCCCTCTTTTCCCATGGCGGGGTTCACCCACCTCCCCGGCTCCGGCTGGGATGCCGCCCCGGCGCCTCGCCTGCCGCGCCCCGTGACCGCGGCGAGCGGGGCGTTGCCGGCGGCGGGTCCCGCCCCGGCCGTCGCCCCGGCGACGGGGCAGAGCGGCCCGGCCGGGAGAGGCGGCGGGCGGAGCGGGGGGCTCGCCGGGGGCCGCCCGGTGGCACCGCCCGCAGCGCCGCGGTGAGGGGGCGGCTGCGCTCGGGGGGCGACGGGAAGGGTGGAGAGAGGTGGGTGTCCTCGTCACCCGGGGGCTGGGTCGTCCTGGGGGTCCTTCCCAGGATGAAGGAGGTGCTGGTTTAGGGTGGAGCGGGAACAGCCCCGGGGGCTGTTATCTATCCCTGAACAGGATGGCTGCTCCCTGCCCCCAGGCTGGTCTGGGGTGGGCCGGCTCGCTGGTGGGCTCCGCTCGCGTGTATAGGGAGCTGTCCTGCTGTAGTGCTGGGGTTGGGAGAGACGGCGCTGCTTTGGGTGTGGAGCCTGCAGAGAGAGGGATCCTGCCTGCTTTGACTTCAGTAGATCAGGTCCGGGCCTTGATGGACTGAAATGCCCAGGGTTAACGAAAGAAGGTGAATTTTCATTTTTGGGAGAACCGGGGTGAAGCTTGCAGGCCGGGTGGTGCTGAGTTGCATAGCCTGCGTGAGCACGGGGAGTGCTGAGCTCCCCTTTCTGCTGTGAGCGTGTGTTAAGGAAGGTACTCTCTTGGGAAGTGACTGAACGTCATCAGGTGAAACTAAAGTGGAAAGAAGCGTTTGTTTCCATTCTCAAGACTGAGAGGGGGATCTCATTAATGCATAGAAATATATCAAAGGCAGGTGCCGAGAGGATGGTGCCAGACTTTTTGGTGGTGCTCAGTGACAGGATGAGGAGCAGTGGCCATAAGCTAAAGCACAGAAAGTTTTACCTCAACAAGAGGAAAAACTTCTTTATGTTGAGGGTGGCAGAGGACTGGAACAGGCTGCCAGTGGAAGTCGTGGAGGCTCCCTCTCTGGAGATATTCCAAACCCACCTGGATGTGCTCCTGTGTAATGGTGGTTGGACTAGATGATCTTCAGAGGTCCCTTCCAACCTTAACAGTTGTGTGAATCTGTGATTTATTGAAACTTACAGTGGTGTGGAGATGCTGAAAGATGAATAGTTCGTGTTCCTTCTGGACACTGTGCAAGGCTGGAGACTTCAAGGTCCAGCAGCACTGAAACCACTGCTGTCCTGAAACTTGCCGTACTACTCACTGCATCGCAGGAAGAGGTTTCATGAGGGTGGGAAAAGGTAGCCTTGCTGTCATGGATGAAACATCCTGAGAAAGTTGTTGTGAATCATTTTGGTTTGAAACCAAAGCTGGTTTGGGAGAAAACAAGGGAAAATACTCAGAGCAAACTCGAATTCTTCCTTTTTGATATGCCCCATCCTAAAGGCCTGATTCAAACAAATGAAACAATATACTAGACTTTTGAAGAGACTTCTAAAAAAATTTATTTAAAACAGTCTATTTAAAAGTACAAATATTTACTGTCAATGCTATTGACTTCTTTCTTGCAGCTGAGAGTCAGGCTTTTAAATAACTGCTGGTCTTTGATTAGAGTAATGGATTTGTGGTAATCTCCAGAACTGGATCCACCTGTCATGGGATCTGATTACTGTCAGCTTTAGTAATACACAGTCACTACCAAGGAGGCTCTTGTAGCACCAAATTGTTTGTTGTTTAATGGTTGAGTTTGGGTTGTTTTTTTTTTTTTACTTTTAAAATTTGTATCAGCATACATTCTGTACTGTGCAGTACTGCCAGTTTTGATCATTGAGAATAGTACCATCCTCTGCGAACACTTTGGCGATTTCGGGATTACTGTAAACAGGTTGGTGAGACTGAGTTGTGGGTGTTCTGCTTATCTGTGTGGGAGGTCTTTGTTGGGTCATATTTCCTAGTTTCTGTTTATTTGAGAGTAGCCTGTTTAGCATGCAGCTATGAAATGGTTGGTAACGTGTAGTGCTTGTACAGAAGAAATGCAGGTGATTTGCTGTTATTCATTGCATTTTGAAATGTAATTCAGGCAACTAAAACAATTTCAAATTGTTGCTAGTGCTTAAAGCACCATTAATATAGTAAAAGTGAAATTCTGCTTAAATTACTTAGCATTTGTTCAGATCCTCTAAATTTACATAAATTGTAGATTCTGTCAAGCTATTGTATTTTGTCCTCTATTTGTCCCTTGCTTTAATCCTTCCTTAATCCTATGTGAAGAGATTATGCACAGTGTGTCATTAAGAGTATAAAACAAGCTGTTGTTTAGAGTAGGATTTCTCTTTCCAGTTTGGTAGCTGACTATTTTGATAATTTTACATTTTAGAGCTTCATATCACTGGGGAAATAATAGTATATAAGCATTAGAATGGGAAAGGCCACTTCAGAGGCTTGTGCTAACCAGAAAAGCTAGATTGAGCCCTTGCTTTCCCTCAGGTTGGTAAGAAAGAGAAAACTGAACTGCAGATTTGAAAAAGACAATATAGAGAGACCACTGAGAAAAAAAATTCTCACCTGAGCTGGGTACATGTGGTTTAAAGTGCAAAGTATGCAGAAGTCTGTAGTGAAATGTGAATCTCTAGAGCATTTAGATTCTAACTCATTGTACTCTGTAACTCCAGTAAAAGTGAAAGAAGCCTATGATCCTGATGTCAGACCAGGCTGAAAAATGCAAGTGCTTGGCAGCCTCGTTTGTTCTAATATGGGTGGGCAGTGGCAGTAAGTTTTGCAGGAATCAGTGCTGCCTTTTTTTGGTCAGCAAACCTCTGTCGCCCTCCAGCATTTCCTACAGACTATGGTGTGCCATAACATTTCTGTAAATTTGACCGCTTAGTGTCCAAAGAACCCTATCAGGTTTTTTAGATACATGTGTATGATGAATGTATTCTCTTAAAAGCTGGAAAAAAGCTTATTTTCCCACTGCATTTGGCTAGTTTTCATTTGATGATGTCTCACTGTAAGAGTTCCATTGTTTGCCTTTCTTTTGTAAACTGTAAGTGCCAAGACAACTCTTTAATGAGAGTCAATAGTGGAATGGCCTAGTGTGCATCATTGTGGTGGTAGGTATGCAGTACATAGACATTGTTACCAGGGTACATAGTTTTCACACCTTGTTTTGTGCATTTACATAGAGTAGATTTGACACTTCCATTTGATTATCAAAGGAATGTGTTGACTTTTCTATACTTTACTTGATTAAGTGCTTTTGTGTCCTAAAAATTACAATAAAGAGAAGAAAAGGAATAAGGAAATAAAATATGTTACAGAACAGACTAAATGCACAATCACACACCCAATACAGAACTTCGGGAGGGGAAATTACACAGAACTTCTGGAGGGGAGAACTACTTTATGTGATGTTGTTTCAAGGGCACATGCCAAAATATTAGAATTGGACAAAAGGAATAATCGTAAGAGCACGTGATTAATATATACTCCAAAGAAAATTACTTGGAAAGCTGGTAGGGTTTAGGCACCAAAATTAGAGGACTTAAAGGTTAAAACTTGAGATTTGTGTCTAGATCTGGGTCTGTTTATTGCATATACAGAGGTTTTCATCTTGGTTTTTTTGGTTTGCTTTGTTAGAGAGCAAAAGATTGAAAATGAAATGTGTGCAAATTCTCCAGATTTTTAATGTAACTTCAGGAGTTCAAGCTAGGGCCATCTTTGGCAGATATTGCTAAATCTCCTCCAAAAAACATGCCTTAAGCAATGTACAATGATATTTGTTGAAATGGAGAAACACAGGCACCCAAAATTTGTTACATTTAAGTTTACTTCACATTATATGCCTATGTATACCTATAAACAAAATGAATACACAGTTTATCATTGATGATGCTTTAAATGTGATGCTGTGTTTTAAAATGGATATAAGAATACCTTCAGAATGTTTTTATGTTGATCTGGTTTTTTAATATATACATAAAACCAAAATTTGACAACTTGCAAGATGGACATGCAGAATGTATCTTAACTTGGAGTAAACACATGATCATCTGCTTATTAGTGGAGTAAAAAAAATAGTCTTGTTGAAGAAATGGCAATATTGAAAGTATTAAAGACTTCAGTGTGTGCAGGCATTTTGGGGAACAAGATATAAAGCTGAACTCTGAGAAAAAAGCAATAGGCTTAAATATATGAAAGTCCAATTTAAAATCTAGTTACAATTTGAGATGTCTATGACTGTTACTTTTTGTTAAATCTGCTTTTTAGCTTTGTTTCAGAATATGTTATTAACCAGAAATCATACTTTACTATAGTGATGGCTTTGGAGGGGAGGTGTAGAGGGGGGTGTGTAAAAACATCTTTGTATTTTTCAATGCCAAAGTGGTGGTTGTCTGGTGCAAAGATTATAGACTGAGACATCCACTAAGTCCCTTGGTACTGGCATCTTGACAGCTGATGTGAGATTCCTTCCTGGCAACAGAAGCAATAAGAGTAATAGTGTGTGTTACAACTGCTCTGAGGAAGCAGCATTTCAACTAACAATAGCTTAGAAACATTGGTCTACTGTTTAGGCAGATGCTTACACAGCAGGCTAGTCGACTTGAGAATGCATTGTTCACACTCCCGAGAGGCCAATTTTAATGTTAAATTTTGCCAGGCCTGTAAATCTCAAGCCTGAGGCTTGTTATCAGCTGAATTTGAGTTCCTTAATCTGTTTGGACAGGACAGCCTGTAGCTAATTCTGGCATAAGGCTAAGGAGTACAGAGTTGCATGCTGAATTCTGCATCTCCTGTAAAGGTAGGCTGACTGTGTGTTTCATTGACTTGAGCTATATTTTGTGTTTTCAGACAACAGAGGCAAAAGGTAGAGACAATGCTATTACTCAGCATTCAGTGGTTTGTTTGTGTGTTGGCATTTGGGTTATGGTGAGTAAATGGTA
>NW_026990771.1:0-47763 GCF_036250125.1 Pseudopipra pipra | reverse complement strand
GGGACTTGTTCTACCTGATGCCCAAAATCATTAATTGACCCCTATAATTACTGTTTGCATTTGGTGATCAAGTCAAGTCTTATTTCAAAGTTGTAAGGCAATAATTTGCACTTACATCCAAAGAAACCCCTGGTTTACTTACATTGAAGTGTGTTATTTTTCCAGCATGATATCAATTGGTGCACTGCAGAAATTCAGGAGACAAAATCCAGTTAATTTTTGCAATCCAGGATGTGAATACAGCCCTCCAGATCAGTTCATTGGTACTCATTAAGTCCTTCTGTGCCTCATTTCTTTGTATTACAACATACACACCATGGCATGTGCACTGAGCCCAGTTCATAAGTTACTGGTGTTCCCCTGTGCACAACAATTACATCTTGGGGAACCATTAGAGAGCTGCCCAAACTCCCCATCCCATTCTGGAGTGAAGGGTGGGGGGTAAATACAGTGGGCATCCCTTGTGCTCCTAAATTCAGCACTCGGGACACACCTGCCCCAGCTCTTTGCCATTGGTTACCAAACAATTCCATGTCTCCACTGTCTACAAATCCAATACCAGCTCCTGTTCCTCTCAGTCCTGTGTCCCCCCAGCCTCACTGCCGGGGGCAAGATGGGAGCACTGGAATCAGAGTGGGGAAAGGAATTCTGTTATCCTGATGATGTTGGGCTGCAGGACACAGGCAGCAGGTACCCAACAGTTGGACCGATATTCGCCTTGGGAGGATGGTGCCAAACTGTGCCATCCCCTGCCCCAGCTGATCCCTTTGCTCTTTTGGCAGCACTTCCCAGAACAGCCCAGCAGGCAGAGCCCAGGGGACGGCCCTGCTGCTGTGACACTGGGGCTGGGACTGGCACCTCTCACACAGGGGGACAACGATGCCAGGGAGACCCCCCGGACCCAGCACCGTAAGGGAAACTACAGCACTGCATGGCAACAGTGCTCCCAGCCCCTGGAATCACATCCATCCAATCCCACTGAGGGCACCAACAGCCGCCCGCACAATGAGCCCGACAGACCCCGGCCCTGCCAGAGAGTCCCCCCGGGCACAAAGGGACACTGACCCCTGGGCAAGGGCCACTTGCTTCCCACGTCACCTTGTCCTGGGGTCCTGGTTTGGAGCTGCTTTTCCATCTCCATCCAAATCAAACCAAGGCACCCGACCCAGGCACCTTTTCCAGGGAACTGCCCGGGCCAACAGCATCGCCCAGAGGGACCACAAGGGCTGTGAGGATGGCCAGGATCCACAGTTTCTGTAAGATAGCAAGCTACAACATGGCAATATCATTCCCTCCACTAACATTTATTCAAAGGAACATATTCCCATTTTCCTTGTCTGCATTTAATCACTAATTCCGTGAGGGTGTCACTTGGGAGCCAAGTAGCCAAACCACTGCCAACTGACCCCAAATCCCTACAAACCTGACACTGCCCTAGTTCCCACAGGTACAGTGTCTCACTCAGCACATGGACTACTTTTGCCTCCCCCCTTCGTGACTTCAAACTCCCTCTGGCACGGGTTATAAGCTCCTGCTTTCCAAAAGTGCTTCCCACTGACAGATGTGGCTGACCCAGCAGTGAGCCATACATGCTCCCTCTCTGCTCCCAGCACTTGCTCTGGGGCTTTTCCCCATTTCCCAGTGATTTGTGCTCACTGTCCAGGGGATCTACACTTGTTGCTTCAACCACAGGGCCGGGGGCAACTCCCTCCCGAGGCCTCGCTCCTGCCCCGACCCCTGCTCTGGCTCTGGCTTGGATCCACCATCTCCATTCCATGGGGCTGCCTTCCTGAGCAGGGCCTGGCCTGGGCATCCTGGAGGAGCTTTTTACCCAAGGCCCTATGGGGATTTCAGGCCCTCTTATCGTTTCTTAAGTTCCCTCTAAAGCCCAAGAACATACTCAGAGCTGCTTCTCCAACAGGGTCTATCTTGGGTTGGCTTCCAGTAACTTCCTATTCCCAAGTCCTAAGGGCACTTCCTTCCTACCTGTAACAGTTCATTAGGATACATGCCCAGATTAAAGACAAGTGCCACAAACATTCCAACACACAAAATATCTTTATTGCAGTAAGAATAATAATAATAATAATTAACTTAGCAAAGAGAATCAAAAGTTAAAAAAGGATACAAATGAACTGCCTTATTGTGTGGCATTAAAACAAATACTAAGAACAGCATTCAATACAGTATAATATTAACTAGTGAAAAGGGAGTTAAAGGGGTACCAAAAAGCATCTTAACACAATATTATGGATAACTATTAACACAAAATTTGGTTAGTAAAAGGGGAAATTAAAGGGAAAATATTATGAATACTAAATAAAGAGTATTAAAGGAACACTAAAGGATATTTAAAGCCTTTTTTCCCCCAATTGCTTCCTATCACTAACCTGTGCCCACCCCCCCAGCCAGGCAGGGCTGTCAGGATCTGCAGCAGCTGGTCGGTGCCCATCCCTTAGCGGGCGTCCCCGCGGAGCAACACAGGCTCGGTGGCAGGATGAGGATCGCTCAGCTCAGCAGTCCTGACAGCCCATTTGATCAGCTCCACATTACACCACGTAGGGCCAGGACGCAGTGTAAGGGGAGGCCTGAATGGCAGCCAAACCCCGCCTGATCATTGCCTGGTGGCAACAGTCTGGGCCTGCCCTACTTGTAGGGCAAGGGGCCAGCCACCCCTGCCCACATCATCTTCCTCTCACCATCATCTTTCTCACCCCTAGGGATGACCTCTCCCATGGTGTTTCAAGGGTAGATGTACCTACCTTGCAAGATGTAGCAGAACCAAGGAAGAACTCAGCTCTGATAACAGGGGATATCAGGCTGACTTGCTGAAAAGCACAATGGACCTTACAATTAGCTTGTGCCATCAAGTTACATTGTACCACACTCCAGCTGGTTTCACATCCTAATAGGATTTCTTTCTCACGCCTCTATGCTCCATTGATCATCTAATTCAAAAGTACCCCCCTTACACGACCCTACTTCTGCCAGAGGCTCCAATTGGCATCATTAGCACTGGCAGGAACCTTCAGTTCCCCCTCTCTGGCTTGTATTGGCCACAGATCCAGAGCCTGTTGAATTGCTCCCTGAGCTGTTTCCAACCCTCCCTGCTGCTCATTTCCCACTCAAACTCACACTTCTGCCCTTAGACTTTATGGCCCAGGCCAAGGACTGGTCCCAAAGGAGGACCTTGTTGTCACCAAAAGCCAAACCAACCAATAAACTGCTGGGCTTCCACCTTGCTCTGGGGGTGACCAAGCCTGAAGTCTCCTGCCTAGTCCTGGGCAAAACTTCCTGGGGACCACAACGCCTCTGAGTTCCTAAAAATATCACAGGTTGGGCAGGTGCTTGAATTTTGTCTGGATTAACTCCCCCCTTCCTTTCCACGTGCTGCACTACTCACTCTAATGATGCTTGTACTCCCTGAACCATTCCCTCACCCATCCAACCATCCCTTGTCCCCTCTCTGACAAGGACAGTGGGTCCAGGTGTTCTGCCACGCTCCCAGGGCACAGGGTGGGACTGTGGAGCCACCCTCGAGGGGGGAAACGTGCCCTGCCTGCCCTGCCCAGGGAAAGGGAACTGCCCCCAGTGTTCCCCAGCACAAGGCACCCTTGGGAATATCCACTGCAATGGGACACTCAGGGACAGCAACAAGCTCTGCACGAGGCTGCTCTGGCACAGGACCAATTTTAAGCTCAGCTTTTCTCTGGACCACTTCACTTTGTTTCCCACCTCATCCTGCACTCAGAACTTGCTGTCCTTGCAACTTTTTAGGGTGACCATAAATTACAGAGGCCTCTGCTCCAGCACCCACAAGGGCCTGAACCATCTGACAGGATCCATTTTTCCAGGGAATTCAAAGCTCCACCTGAGGACCAAGGTCTTTTCTCGCCCATCCTTGTGCTGCAGCTTGGCCTCCATCTCACTCTGCTTTCAGTTCTCTCCATGGTTGAACATTGGCAGCCCTGGCCCTGGGTGGAGCTCGGCATCCTGATCCCATCCCTCCTGGCCCCGGAACCGCTGACTCAGCAATGGGGGGCCCTCCATTGCCAAGGGCACGGTCCCGTCGGGGCTCACGGGGGGAGCAGGAGGTCGAAGGCTCCATCCCTGCTGCTACAACCTTCCACCACTACAGCCAACAGAGGGGCCTCTCCAGCCCTGCCTCCCAAGGCATCCTGAACAAACCCATCCCAACTCCACAGGACAAACTGCTCCCTCTCTGCCCAGTCCAGTCTACTCTCAGCAATGCCTGAATCCATGGCAGGGACCTTGCTTTGAGCTCCCCAGGGCCGGGCACCCCGAGGATCTCCCCGAATAATCCTTTCGGTGCGCACTGGAGTCCTCGGGGTGCCCCAACCCGGGGGGCACCAACAGCACTGTCCCTCCAGGGGGCCCAATTTGGTCCTAAAATGCAGGGGGATCTTGCCTGTGTCCCAGACTGGTCCGGGGATCTGAGGCCCTTCCCGAGAAAATCTCGGTGCCGGCGTGAAGGGCCAGAGATCCCTTGGAGCCACGGGAGAGCAGGCACAGAGTCCCTCCTGGGGGGCCAATTCTGCTGCCTCAACTCAGCTCTTCAAAGAAGCCTCTAAGACTCAGCTGGTGAGTTTTAGAAGCCAGGCATTCCTTGCTTACAACACCTGCCATGATCCCAGCCCCACGGGTGCCCTGGCAATCAGATCCCAAAGGGCACACGGAGGTGTATCCACTGCAGCTGATGGGAGGGGTCAGCATTACAGGAGGATTCATTTTCCTTCCCTGCATTCCTGTTCCACATACAGGACATTTTCCAACACTCATTACCATACACACCTACCCTTACAAGGTTTCCAAAGGGCTTCACCGAGGGCCTTCCCAGGTCTGCTCTGTCTGGAGCCCTCAAAGTCCTCAGTGCCTGCCTTAGGAACCTCAACACAACTCACCTGCTTACACAGCAACTTGCTGCTGCTTGGCTCATGCCTCACTTCCCTTCTTCCTTCTTTCTTCACCTCCCTTGGTTGGTCCCTTTCAATCCCTTGGCTCAGCTCTGTGCAGTTTCCAGTCTTCATCCCACTGCAAAAAGGATCAGCTCTTGTTACATCTCAAGATGCACATATCATTCCCACTTTATAAGTTACCCTAAGGATCCACTTTGTTCTGCTCACCAATCAAAAGGAGCTTTCTGAACTCAACAATAACAGACCCCAGGTCCTTTTTCTGCAACTTCAGCTGCTATCAATGTGACCCACAAGACCTGGAAAGGCCCTTCCCACTTCACCTGCAGGGCTGGCAGTGCCACTACTGGACACGGACCCAGTGGCTGGGCAGGAACGGAGGGGCTGGGGCGTCCAATCCATTGGCCCAGGCGGCACCAGGAGTTCCTGGAGTTCCTGCAGGGGAGAGCCTCAAGACAACAAAGGATTAGGAAAAGGATCATTTTTAACTTTAATATGTGTATCTCCTGGAAGATGGGGAGTTGGACAAAGCCTACTGGTGCAACAAGGACACACTCAAGGCTATCTATTCAAAGGATCTACCAGCACTCAAAAGCTATCACTGTCCTTCTTGCAGGGGGAACTCAGCAAACTCTGTTGGCCAAGAGCCTCCAGGAGGATTTCCAGCTTTTGGGGCTCCCTTTTAACCATTTTTCCCATCACTGTAGCTGGGACTGTCACCTGCCCTACAGGGGGAACAGCCCACAAAGTTCACTTGCAGGGATGCCATTAACTCAAAGTCCCTTCTCAGGGGGGGTCACTGCACACCTTGTCCTTTGTTTGCCCTCCCCACCAAAGATGCTTCCAACAGTTCTGAGACATCTGGCAGACCCAGAGCTCTCCTCAGGGAGAGCTTTAAGCTTTAGCTGCTTAAAGGCTGCCCTTGCACCATTTAGCCAAGGCAGCAAATGCTTACAGGCTGTTTGAGAAGTTGGCAGAACAGTCTTACCACACATCCAGAGGGAGCAATCCAGAGTCCAGCCTGTCCCACCATTCCCAGCAAGGCAGTTCATGGGCTGTCTGGGGCTCAGGGAGGAGTCAGGGGGCTTCTTTTCTTCCTTCCTGCTTTCCAGATTTTCTCCTGCCAAAGCAAAGGTTTCTTGGCTTTCCTTGCTCAAGTAGATGCAGCAAAGGCCATCTTTTCAATCCAATACTGGAAACTGCTTCAGGTTGTCATTGAAGGGGGTTCTCTCAGGTCCTGCACTGATCAATCATCTTGGACATTGGTTTTCTTGGCAGGTTCTTGCATTCACGTCCTACAAGCAAACCAGGATGAGTCAATTTAGCTGTTACTGCAACCAATCCAAGCTGGCATTCTGATTTTAAAGGATACTGGGTTTGCCTTACCAGGAGAGATCCCACATTAGGGGTAACACCTACAGGTTCTGCCCTCTTCCACTCTCCTGCAATTCCACTAGCCCACACAACAGGAACAACTGCAGCTGCCACTTCAGTCAGGACCTTGCTGCTGACAGGAGTTATTCCCTGCACAACAAGAGCTGCTGCTTGGACACATTTAGTTTCAGCAATTACAGTTTCAATAGCCCCAGTTTTCCATTTCATTTCTGCCTCAACTTTTCCAGTCCATCTCTTCCTAGCACAGGTTTGGGTGAGTTTGGCAAATAGACCAACCGAAGAATTCCCCAATGTTTTCCCAGTTTAACCCCTGTCACACCAATCACCTTAACACTGCCAGTCCTTCATTCTCCCTCTATTGGGTTAAGGACTGAGGAAGTTGGACCTGTGTCTGACCAGGACATGTGCAAACCAAATGGTGGGGACTGGAACACACACCTGGCACTCCTGCAGCTCTTACCATTACATTCCAGAGAAAACAGCCAATTGGACCATCACTGCTCATTTATTAATCCCAATCCCACACTGCTTTGGCACTTGGAGCACCACTTTTAGAACCCAATTACAGTCCATTAGAGAGCTCCATGTCTAGCAGGGACAGGTACCCCTGGGATACTCTCAGCAATGCCTGAATCCATTGCAGGGACCTTGCTTTGAGCTCCCCAGGGCCGGGCACCCCGAGGATCTCCCCGAATAATCCTTTCGGTGCGCGCTGGAGTCCTCGGGGTGCCCCAACCCGGGGGGCACCAACAGCACTGTCCCTCCAGGGGGCCAATTTGGTCTCAAGGCCTCAATGGACAGCCCAAAAGGCATTTCAAGAGGCCTTCTTTGGAACCCACCAGCGGGTACGGGCAGGAAGCCACAAGAAGGCCTCATTTCTAAAGGCAGGGGGATCTTGCCTGTGTCCCAGACTGGTCCGGGGATCTGAGGCCCTTCCCGAGAAAATCTCGGTGCCGGCGTGAAGGGCCAGAGATCCCTTGGAGCCACGGGAGAGCAGGCACAGAGTCCCTCCTGGGGGGGCAATTCTGCTGCCTGAACTCAGCTCTTCTAAGGAACCTCTAAGTCTCAGTTGGTGAGTTTTAGAAGCCAGGCATTCCTTGCTTACAACACCCTGCCATGATCCCAGCCCCACGGGTGCCCTGGCAATCAGCTCCCAAAGGGCACACACAGCTATCTCTACTGCAGCTGATGGGAGGGGTCAGCATTACAGGAGGGTTCATTTTCCTTCCCTGCATTCCTGTTCCACAGTCAGGACGTTCTCCAACACTCATTACCATACACACCTACCCTTAGAAGGTTTCCAAGGGGCTTCACTGAGGTCTTCCCAGGTCTGCTCTGTCTGGAGCCCTCAAAGTCCTCAGTGCCTGCCTTAGGAACCTCAACACAACTCACCTGCTTACACAGCAACTTGCTGCTGCTTGGCTGCTGCTTCACTTTCCTTCTTTCTTCACCTCCCTTGCTTGGTCCCTTTCAATCCCTTGGCTCAGCTCTGGGCAGTTTCCAGGCTACATCCCACTGCAAAAAGGATCAGCTCTTGTTACATCTCAACACTCAGATATCATTCCCCCTTTATTCTTGACACTGGGCCATCAGGCCAGTGTCTCATTATTTAAAGCAGAGTTTGACTCCTCAGTGACAACAACAGCTACAGCCCTGAATCCTAACACAGGCTGAGACACAAACACGGATGGGAACTCTGAAGGATCCACTTTGTCCTGCTCACCAACCAAAAGGGGCTTTCTGAACTCAACAATAACAGACCCCAGGTCCTTTTTCTGCAACTTCAGCTGCTAGAAATGTGACCCACAAGACCTGGAAAGGCCCTTCCCACTTCACCTGCAGGGCTGGCAGTGCCACCACTGGACACGGACCCAGGGGCTGGGCAGGAACGGAGGGGCTGGGGCGTCCAATCCATCGGCCCAGGCGGCACCAGGAGTTCCTGGAGTTCCTGAGGGGAGAGCCTCAGGACAACAAAGGATTAGGAAAAGGATCATTTTTAACTTTAATAGGCACATCTCCTGCAATATGGGGACTTTGACAAGGCCTACTGGTGCAACAAGGACACACTCAAGGCTATCTATTCAAAGGATCTACCAGCACTCAAAAGCTATCACTGTCCTTCTTGCAGGGGGAACTCAAGAAACTCTGTTGGCCAAGAGCCTCCAGGAGGATTTACAGGTTTTTGGGCTCTCTTTTAACCATTTTTCCCATCACTGTAGCTGGGACTGTCACCTGCCCTACAGGGGGAACAGCCCACAAAGTTCACTTGCAGGGATGCCATTAACTCAAAGTCTCTTCTCAGGGGGGTCACTGCACACCTTGGCCTTTGTTTGCCCTCCCCACCAAAGATGCTTCCAACAGTTCTGAGACATCTGGCAGACCCAGAGCTCTCCTCAGGGAATGCTTCAGCTGCTTAAAGGCTGCCCTTGCACCATCTAGTCAAGGCAGCAAATGCTTACAGGCTGTTGGAAAAGTTGGCAGAACAGTCTTACCACACATCCAGAGGGAGCAATCCAGAGTCCAGCCTGTCCCACCATTCCCAGCAAGGCAGTTCATGGGCTGTCTGGGGCTAAGGGAGTAGTCAGGTGGCTTCTCTTCTTTCTTTCCCCTTTCCATATTTTCTCCTTCAAATGCCAAGGTTTCTGGGCTTTCCTTGCTCAAGCAGAAGCAGCAAAGGCCATCTTTTCAATCCAATACTGGAAACTACTTGAGGTTGACACTTACAGGGGTTCTCTCAGGTCCTGCACTCATCAATCATCTTGGCCATTGGTTTTCTTGGCAGGTTCTTGCATTCACGTCCTACAAGCAAACCAGGATGAGCCAATTTAGCTGTTACTGCAACCAATCCAAGCTGGCATTCTGATTTTAAAGGATACTGGCTTTGCCTTACCAGGAGAGATCCCACATCAGGGGTAACACCTACAGGTTCTGCCCTCTTCCACTCTCCTGCAGTTCCACTGGCCCACACCACAGGAACAACTGCAGCTGCCACTTCAGTCGGGACCTTGCTGCTGACAGGAGTTATTCCCTGCACAACAAGAGCTGCTGCTTGGACACATTTAGTTTCAGCAATTACAGTTTCAATATCCCCAGTTTTCCATTTCATTTCTGCCTCAACTTTTCCACTCCATCTCTTCCTAGCACAGGTTTGGGTGAGTTTGGCAAACAGACAAACTCAGGAATTCCCCAATGTTTTCCCAGTTTAACCCCTGTCACACCAATCACCTTAACACTGCCAGTCCTTAATTCTCCCTCTACTGGGTTAAGGACTGAGGAAGTTGGACCTGTGTCTGACCAGGACAAGTGCAAATCAAATGCTGGGGACTGGAACACACACCTGGCACTCCTGGAGCTCTTACCATTACATTCAAGACAAAATAGTCAATTGTACCATCACTGCTCATTTCTTCTGTGCCACAGCAACATCATTCCAGGCCTCTCACTGCCAACCCTATGCTTCTCCCAGCAGCTCCAGTGGCACCAAAACTTGTCCTGAAGGCACAAAGGCTCCTTTTGGGAGCACCATGACCCACCCAGACTGTAGCACTGGAATTCCATCTCCTGGACAAGCTGGGAGAAGCAGGGAAGAAAAACAAGGACCTTACAGGTCAATTGGGGGCACCTCTTCATCCAACAGCAGCTCCAAGAAAGGTACTGAGTCAACACCTCACCAAAGACACAGGAAAACAAGTGCCAACACTTCAACAATCACTCCAGTTTTCAATTGATAAAGCAATACTGAAGAAAAGCTTTTCAGACACTTGGGAAGAGTCCATCCCACTTTAACCAGTGTGTGGGACTCGTTCCCAGCCTCCTGAGGTTCATTTCCCACCTCACTCAGGGCTGCAGTACACCTGGTTCTACACACACACTCAGGGAGCTGCTGCTCCTGCATTCCAGTCTCCTGGTTCTCCTTGCAACTCCTCCAGCTGTTTGCCCAGCTCTCCAGTGCCCATTCCTTTGCCCACTGCACTTGTTCACAGCCCCAGGGCTCCCAGGGCCACCCTGGGCTCTCCCCTGCCCTGACACTCAGGGCCCTTTCCCAGCCCCGACTCCATCCAGCACTGACCCAGCTGCTGCACCTGCAATTCTCCTGCTCCTGCCCTCCCTCTGCCTGCAAAACACCCCTGCCAGCTCCTGCACCCCACCTCTTACCTCCCAGCAAAGCAGAGCTGCATCCTCCTGGATCCTCCAGCTGGATGCTGCTGGCTCTGGGCAGCTCCCACCCTTCAGCAGGGGATGCCAAAGGCAGCTCTGGGGACTGGTCCGAGGGCAGGGACACCCACTCTGGCTCACACCAACACTCAGCCAGCTCAGGCCTGGGCTCTTCTGCCTGCAGGGCAACAAACAGCCAAGCAGGGACACTGGGACACTCCAAGGAAACAGGGACAACAAACTCAGCAGCCTGGCACACCACAGCCCCCAGACCTGCCCAGGCTCCAGCTGCTGCACAGACCTGTGGCCACACAGGACCCAAACCCACCCCCAGCACAGACAACCCTGGGCAGGTCAAGCTGCTCATTCCCAAACACAACCAAACATCCATCCCACTGTCTGCCAGCCCCTGCTCCCAGCTATCCATCATCTTTCCCATTTCCTTTCTTTACAGGTCCTTCCATTCACATTCTACTATCAAACCATGATTAGGAAGTTTAGCTGTTACTAGAACCAATCCAGCTTGGCTTCCTAATTTTAAAGGATACTTGGTTTGCCTTACCAGGAGAGACTCTGCCTTAGGGGTAATTCTTACAGCTTCTGTCCTTGTCCATTTTCTTGGAATTCCACTGGCCCACACGACAGGAACAACTGCAGCTGCCACTTCAGTCGGGACCTTGCTGCTGACAGGAGTTATTATCCCTCTGTAAACACCAAACTGCTTCAATACAAACAATCCAGTGGACACTACAACTCCTTGGCACTTTCAGTGTAACCAGTGCAAGTCAGTTCCTAAGTTACACAAGCTTTTCTTCTCAAGTTGTAATTAATTAAGATATCAAAACAACAACAACTGTGAGATAAGAGATCCCCCCCAACGGTTCTACTTTTAGGGAAACAAAAACCCAAACCCCCATCCCCAGTACTACAATAGCTCAGGCTCCCAGAAAGGCCCAGGGGCTGGGCTGGGCTTTTGGCTGCCCTGGAGCACAGGCAGGAACACGATGTCACCACCCCACAGCCACAGCTGAGAACCCAAAGAGCAGCCACACCAGCAGCTCCTGCCAGCCCTGCTGGGCTGGGCCTTGGGGAGGAAGGGCACTGACCTTTCTTCCTGCCTAGGAGCAAAGAGCCTCCTTGCTGAGCACTTCTCCTGCCAAGGGCATCAGCTCAGATGGGAAGTTCATCAAGGGCAACTTCTTGCACTGAGCAAGAGTCCTCTTCCCTGGACAATCTCTTTCCAACGGAACTCAGAAGTACACACAAAAGTTCAGGTGTTACCTAAAATTTCATACAAGAACCTCTGAGACTCAATTGATGAGTTTCAGAAGCCAGGCAATCTTTTATTCCTACGCTCTTAAATCATTCCAGCCCGCCAGGAGTCCTGGCAATAAGCTCCCAAAGGGCACACACAGCTATCTCCATTGCAGCTGACATGGCAGCATTACAGGAGGATTCATTTTCCTTCCCTGCATTCCTAATCCCTACTCAGGACATGTTCCAACACTTATTACCATACACACCTACCCTTACAAGGTTTCCAAAGGGCTTCACCGAGGGCCTTCCCAGGTCTGCTCTGTCTGGAGCCCTCAAAGTCCTCAGTGCCTGCCTTAGGAACCTCAACACAACTCACCTGCTTACACAGCAACTTGCTGCTGCTTGGCTCATGCCTCAGTTCCCTTCTTCCTTCTTTCTTCACCTCCCTTGCTTGGTCCCTTTCAATCCCTTGGCTCAGCTCTGTGCACTTTCCAGGCTACATCCCACTGCAAAAAGGATCAGCTCTTGTTACATCTCAACACTCAGATATCATTCCCCCTTTATTCTTGACACTTGGCCATTAGGCCAGTGTCTCATGATTTAAAGCAGAGTTTGACTCCTCAGTGACAACAACAACTGACAGCCCTGAATCCTAACACAGGCTGAGACACAAACACGGATGGGAACTCTGAAGGATCCACTTGGTCCTGCTCACCAATCCAAAGGAGCTTTCTGAACTCAAGAAGAGACCCAACATCCTTTTTCTGCAACTTTGGCTACTCTAAATGTGACCCACAAGACCTAGAAAGGCCCTTCCCACTTCACCTGCAGGGCTGGCAGTGCCACCACTGGACACGGACCCAGTGGCTGGGCAGGAACGGAGGGGCTGGGGCGTCCAATCCATCGGCCCAGGCGGCACCAGGAGTTCCTGGAGTTCCTGCAGGGGAGAGTCTCAAGACAACAAAGGATTAGGAAGATCATTTTAAATTTTAATATGCATATCTCCTGGAATATGGGGAGTTTGACAAGGCCTACTGGTGCAACAAGGACACACTCAAGGCTATCTATTCAAAGGATCTACCAGCACTCAAAAGCTATCACTATCCTTCTTGCAGGGGGAACTCAGGAAACTCTGTTGGCCAAGAGCCTCCAGGAGGATTTACAGGTTTTTGGGCTCTCTTTTAACCATTTTTCCCATCACTGTAGCACGGACTATCACCTGCCCTACAGGGGGAACAGCCCACAAAGTTCACTTGCAGGGATGCCATTAACTCAAAGTCCCTTCTCAGGGGGTCACTGCACACCTTGTCCTTTGTTTGCCCTCCCCACCAAAGATGCTTCCAACAGTTCTGAGACATCTGGCAGACCCAGAGCTCTCCTCAGGGAATGCTTCAGCTGCTTAAAGGCTGCCCTTGCACCATCTAGTCAAGGCAGCAAATGCTTACAGGCTGTTGGAAAAGTTGGCAGAACAGTCTTACCACACATCCAGAGGGAGCAATCCAGAGTCCACCCCGTCCCACCATTCCCAGCAAGGCAGTTCATGGGCTGTCTGGGGCTCAGGAGGAGTCAGGGAGCTTCTTTTCTTCCTTCCTCCTTTCCAGGTTTTCTCCTTCCAAATCATGGGTTTCTTGGCTTTCCTTGCTCAAGGAGATGCAGCAAAGGCCATCTTTTCAATCCAATACTGGAAACTGCTCGAGGTTGTCATTCAAGGTGCTTCTCTCAGATCCTGCACTGATCAATCATCTTGGTCATTGGTTCCTTGGCAGGTTCTTGCATTCACATCCTACAGGCAAACCAGGATGAGCCAATTTAGCTGTTACTGCAACCAATCCAAGCTGGCATTCTGATTTTAAAGGATACTGGCTTTGCCTTACCAGGAGAGATCCCACATCAGGGGTAATACCTACAGGTTCTGCCCTCTTCCACTCTCCTGCAATTCCACTGGCCCACACCACAGGAACAACTGCAGCTGCCACTTCAGTCGGGACCTTGCTGCTGACAGGAGTTATTCCCTGCACAACAAGAGCTGCTGCTTGGACACATTTAGTTTCAGCAATTACAGTTTCAATATCCCCAGTTTTCCATTTCATTTCTGCCTCAACTTTTCCACTCCATCTCTTCCTAGCACAGGTTTGGGTGAGTTTGGCAAACAGACAAACTCTGGAATTCCCCAATGTTTTCCCAGTTTAACCCCTGTCACACCAATCACTTTAACACTGCCAGTCCTTCATTCTCCTTCTGTTGGGTTAAGGACTGAGGAAGTTGGACCTGTGTCTGACCAGGACATGTGCAAACCAAATGCTGGGGACTGGAACACACACCTGGCACTCCTGCAGCTCTTATCCTTATATTCAAGAGAAAACAGCCAATTGGACCATCACTGCTCATTTCTTAATCCCAATCCCACACTGCTTTGGCACTTGGAGCACCACTTTTATCACCCAATTACAGCCCATTAGAGAGCTCCATGTCTAGCAGGGACAGGTACCCCTGGGATACTCTCAGCAATGCCTGAATCCATTGCAGGGACCTTGCTTTGAGCTCCCCAGGGCCGGGCACCCCGAGGATCTCCCCAAATAATCCTTTCGGTGCGCGCTGGAGTCCTCGGGGTGCCCCAACCCGGGGGGCACCAACAGCACTGTCCCTCCAGGGGGCCAATTTGGTCCTAAAATGCAGGGGGATCTTGCCTGTGTCCCAGACTGGTCCGGGGATCTGAGGCCCTTCCCGAGAAAATCTCGGTGCCGGCGTGAAGGGCCAGAGATCCCTTGGAGCCACGGGAGAGCAGGCACAGAGTACCTCCTGGGGGGGCAATTTTCCTGTCTGAAATCAGCTCTTCAAAGGAACCTCTAAGTCTCAGTTGGTAAGTTTTAGAAGCCAGGCATTCCTTGCTTACAACACCCTGCCATGATCCCAGCCCCACGGGTGCCCTGGCAATCAGCTCCCAAAGGGCACACACAGCTATCTCTACTGCAGCTGATGGGAGGGGTCAGCATTACAGGAGGGTTCATTTTCCTTCCCTGCATTCCTGTTCCACAGTCAGGACATTCTCCAACACTTATTACCATACACACCGACCCTTACAAGGTTTCCAAGGGGCTTCACCGAGGGCCTTCCCAGGTCTGCTCTGTCTGGAGCCCTCAAAGTCCTCAGTGCCTGCCTGAGGAACCTCAACACAACTCACCTGCTTACACAGCAACTTGCTGCTGCTTGCCTGCTGCCTCACTTCCCTTCTTCCTTCACCTCCCTTGCTTGGTCCCTTTCAATCCCTTGGCTCAGCTCTGTGCTGTTTCCAGGCTACATCCCACTGCAAAAAGGATCAGCTCTTGTTACATCTCAACACTCAGATATCATTCCCCCTTTATTCTTGACACTGGGCCATCAGGCCAGTGTCTCATGATTTAAAGCAGAGTTTGACTCCTCAGTGACAACAACAGCTACAGCCCTGAATCCTAACACAGGCTGAGACACAAACACGGATGGGAACTCTGAAGGATCCACTTTGTCCTGCTCACCAACCAAAAGGAGCTTTCTGAACTCTAAGAAGAGACCCAACATCCTTTTTCTGCAACTTTGGCTACTATAAATGGATCCACAAGACCTGGAAAGGCCCTTCCCACTTCACCTGCAGGGCTGGCAGTGCCACCACTGGACACGGACCCAGTGGCTGGGCAGGAACGGAGGGGCTGGGGCGTCCAATCCATCGGCCCAGGCGGCACCAGGAGTTCCTGGAGTTCCTGAGGGGAGAGCCTCAAGACAACAAAGGATTAGGAAGATCATTTTAAACTTCAATAGGCATATCTCCTGGAATACTAGGACTTTGGCAAGGCCTACTGGTGCAACAAGGACACACTCAAGGCTGTCTATTAAAAGGATCTACCAGCACTCAAAAGCTATCACTGTCCTTCTTTCAGGGGGAACTCAGCAAACTCTGTTTGCCAAGAGCCTCCTGGAGGATTTCCAGCTTTTTGGGCTCTCTTTTAACCATTTTTCCCATCACTGTAGCTGAGATTATCACCTGCCCTACAGGGGGAACAGCCCACACAGTTCACTTGCAGGGATGCCATTAACTCAAAGTCCCTTCTCAGGGGGGTCACTGCACACCTTGTCCTTTGTCTGCCCTCCCCACCAAAGATGCTTCCAACAGTTCTGACACATCTGGCAGACCCAGAGCTCTCCTCAGGGAATGCTTCAGCTGCTTAAAGGCTGCCCTTGCACCATTTAGCCAAGGCAGCAAATGCTTACAGGCTGTTGGAAAAGTTGGCAGAACAGTCTTTCCACACATCCAGAGGGAGCAATCCAGAGTCCAGCCTGTCCTACCATTCCCAGCAAGGCAGTTCATGGGCTGTCTGGGGCTCAGGAGGAGTCAGGGGGCTTCTTTTCTTCCTTCCTGCTTTCCAGATTTTCTCCTGCCAAAGACAAGGTTTCTTGGCTTTCCTTGCTCAAGCAGATGCAGCAAAGGCCATCTTTGCAATCCAATACTGGAATCTACTCGAGGTTGACACTTACAGGGGTCCTCTCAGGTCTTGCACTAATCAATCATCTTGGCCATTGGTTTTCTTGGCAGGTTCTTGCATTCACGTCCTACAAGCAAACGAGGATGAGCAAATTTAGCTGTTACTGCAACCAATCCAGTCTGGCATTCTGATTTTAAAGGATACTGGGTTTGCCTTACCAGGAGAGATCCCACATCAGGGGTAATACCTACAGGTTCTGCCCTCTCCCACTCTCCTGCAATTCCACTGGCCCACACCACAGGAACAACTGCAGCTGCCACTTCAGTCGGGACCTTGCTGCTGACAGGAGCTATTCCCTGCACAACAAGAGCTGCTGCTTGGACACATTTAGTTTCAGCAATTACAGTTTCAATAGCCCCAGTTTTCCATTTCATTTCTGCCTCAACTTTTCCAGTCCATCTCTTCCTAGCACAGGTTTGGGTGAGTTTGGCAAAGAGAGAAACTCAGGAATTCCCCAATGTTTTCCCAGTTTAACCCCTGTCACACCAATCACCTTAACACTGCCAGTCCTTCATTCTCCTTCTGTTGGGTTAAGGACTGAGGAAGTTGGACCTGTGTCTGACCAGGACATGTGCAAACCAAATGGTGGGGACTGAAACACACACCTGGCACTCCTGCAGCTCTTACCATTACAGTCCCGAGAAAACAGCCAATTGGACCATCACTGCTCATTTCTTAATCCCAATCCCACACTTCTTTGGCACTTGGAGCACCACTTTTATCACCCAATTACAGTCCATTAGAGAGCTCCATGTCTAACAGGGACAGGTACCCCTGGGATACTCTCAGCAATGCCTGAATCCATTGCAGGGACCTTGCTTTGAGCTCCCCAGGGCCGGGCACCCCGAGGATCTCCCCGAATAATCCTTTCGGTGCGCGCTGGAGTCCTCGGGGTGCCCCAACCCGGGGGGCACCAACAGCACTGTCCCTCCAGGGGGCCAATTTGGTCTCAAGGCCTCAATGGACAGCCCAAAAGGCATTTCAAGAGGCCTTCTTTGGAACCCACCAACGGGTACGGGGAGGAAGCCACAAGAAGGCCTCATTTCTAAAGGCAGGGGGATCTTGCCTGTGTCCCAGACTGGTCCGGGGATCTGAGGCCCTTCCCGAGAAAATCTCGGTGCCGGCGTGAAGGGCCAGAGATCCCTTGGAGCCACGGGAGAGCAGGCACAGAGTCCCTCCTGCAGGGCCAATTTTGCTGCCTGAAAACAGCTCTTCAAAGAAACTTCTAAGACTCGGTGAGTTTTAGAAGCCAGGCATTCCTACACACTGTGAGATATTTTAAAAGCTTACTGAGTGAAAAAACATACAGCTTTTATCAGTGACATCTGACCTCCCACAGACAGCTCCTTTCCCCTTTCAGTACAAAATTATTTTCATGGAATCATTTAATAGGAAGTGCCCAGGAACCCCAGACTGTGCTTTCCAGAACAGAAAATAAACAGAGGGAAGGAGCTTTGCATGAGTGTAACATACTCCAGAACACACCTGACTTTAGTTTTACTCTGTATGCTCAAATATAGCAGAAGACAAAAACTCCAGTAGGAGAGCTGGCACATTACCCATGGTACCCTGAAAGTCCCCCTTAAGAGACCTGGAGAAAAATCGCAGTTGTGCGAGTCCCTTTTGCCTGCAGATGGCTGGGGATCCTCTCCATCCACCTCGTGCTCTCCCAACAGCAGAAAGGGGAACCTCAGGGACACGGTGGCACTCGACATCCTGCTGAGAGAGCAAGGGGAGTATTTTTGCTAGAGAGCACAGCAACCCCCCTGTCCTCACAAACTGCCTCCCTGCAAAAAAAGGAATAATTTCTCCTGGACACTCCTCCCACAGTCAAGGTCTTTTAAAATGTGCTCAGGGTCCCTCCCAGCTTCTGCCTGTCCTTGCATTTAAAGGCATGTGCATGTTTCAACAGCAAACCCAGCTCCTCACTGGCAGGATAAGCCCTGCTCTTACCTGGACAGACTCCCGGGCTCGGCACAGCTGTGGCTCATGGAGCAGCTTCCCAAGGCCCTTCTCTCTCCCAGCAGGAAGCACAACTCGCCTCCACTCCCCAGCACCAGGGAAACCACGAGCCAGGCTGGAAACTGACACAGAACGAGCAAAAAGCATTAATGCAGCACCAAGAAACCAAGTTAAAGCAGTCTTTGCCTCGTAACCCTGCACGGGGAAAGACTTTGGGATTCCGAGGCAATCCCTGAGACACCCAGAGAGCAACAGCCCCGCAGCCCTGCCACGGCTCCCCCGGGGTCACCCGGCAGGGAAGGACCTTACCCGGCCCCGCTGCCCAGCACAAGGCGCCCCTAAACGCCCCCCGGCTCCCCCGGTCCATAACCCAGCGGCCAAGGCGCTCTCCCCTCCGCAGCCCGGGCAGCAGCGGGGCCGCGCCCTCAGCCCTCACACACAACCGACCGCACCCGCCCCGCCGGCCCTTTATACCGCGGGCCGCCAGCGCTGCCCAATCAGCGCTCGAGCGCCGCCGCCCAATCCCAGCCCGCCTGGCCCTGCGGCCCCGCCCCGCCCGCTCAGCTGAGGGAGATCGGGAACTGGGGACAGGAACCTGCTGCTGGGGGAGAGCCTGGAGATGGAATTGCACACGGGCACCTGAAGCCCAGGCGATTTGCTTGCCTTGGCAAGGCCCTGTGTTGCTCCCAGTCACAGGAAATCTCTGTTTCCCTGCCCGTCCCTGGAGACAGGTGGCCCCTAAAATCCCCGGCAATCAGGAAGCACAGGCTGGAGGAGCTGGCAGGACCCAGTGGCCGTGTGTGCTGTGTGACACCGTGTCCTGCAGCCCCACGGACCTGCACAGCAGGGACAGGTCCTGGCAGCGTTTCAGTGCCGAGGCCAAAGCTGGGGCTCAGGGACAGCTGGGGCACGTGGCAGCTCTGGGAATCTCTGCCATGGATGGCTGGGCATTCCAGGACTGCCTGCTGGGCAAAGGAGCTTCTCTGCAGACTGTGGAACCAACAGGTCTCATGGACTGTAAGAAACCAGAACTGCTGCAGGACTGGAGAGGAATCTGGGTCAGAAGAGACAGTTCAAGGTCTCTAAGTCTGACCTCCTGCTCAGGCCACAGTCACCAATGGGATCGCACCGGGCTGCTCAGGGAGGGATCCAGTCATGTTTTGAAACATTCCACGGATGGGGATACAACAACCTCCCCAGGCAACCCGTTCCATGAGCGACTGTCCTGACAAAATACCTCCCCTCCTATGCAGTTGGCAGCAACAGCTGGGCTGGCAGGAGCAGAACCTCCCTGCTGGGCCATTCCCCAGCAGCCCAAGTGCCCTGCACAGGGCTTGGTGCGGAGGCCTGGGCGGCTCGTTCCTCCAGCTGGGCATTTTAGGAGCTGCCCTTGCCCCGTCACTGCCAAGTCCCTCTGGCAGTGGTGCAGCTCCTCAGCTGGAGTGCCTCTGAGGGACCCCCGGCCACGTTTCCCAGCAGCTGAAGGAAGGGAGGGTCACCCCCCAAGCTGGGCTGCCTTTCTCTCGCTGCCTTTTCCCCACCTTTACACTGCAGTGACAAGAGCTGCACTTTCCCAGGGAACGGGGCAGTGACAGGGCAGAGCAGCAGGCAGGAACCCCCTTCTTTTCTGCAGGCCAGTGACTAACTGTGTGTGAAGGGACAGCGACTCTGGTACCAACTCCACCTCCCACTTCTTGTCACAGATCGATCTGAGCCACTTGTCAGGTCAATACCTGCTCTTTTCAGGAGCACCAGGCTTGTGGTCAGTGTCCTCATTGTAGCCCACGAATCCCTCTAGGTGTTAAATCAGCCTCTCTGTCCTGATTCTTCTCATGAAGAATTAGCATTTAATGAGATATACAAATTATCCTGAGAGGGTCTATGTTACAAGCTCAGTTTGGCAGTGTTGCTATCCTGGAAAGTGTGGAACAGTGACTGTCAGTTCTCCTAAGGATGCTCTTAAACACCATCCCTACATTCCCAGGAGAACTCTGGAGGGAGAGACAGAGAGTTTAGAACATGAAACCCTGGCATTGCAATTGTTATTTCTAAGGATGTGTTTCTATCTGATACAGTTGTTGGGGCGATTACTCTGGAGAGTGTTTTGTACCTCAGGCAGTAAGTCTGGTGTATCAGCCTCCTCGTGAGCAGGAACCAGCAGGTTCCCCAAAGGAATGTCATGTCAGACTCTGTCAAACACAGCACGGAGGTGAGCAGGAGTGGTGCTTGTGCACAGCTGAAGTGAAGCACCCTTGAATTCGAACTGCTCTGGGAGACCTTTGTTGAGATGGGTATTTCTGCACAGCTTCTTGTGCCATGTTGAATTTAGAGATGAGCTGATAAAGGCAGTGACACTGTTCTGTCGTCACTGAGCTTTTGAGGATTCCAAACCCCTTACTCTTAAGTCCAGGGGCTCGTTCCCTGGGGTCCGTGCTCGGGGGTTTGTTCCCGGGGCTCGTTGCCGGGTCCCGCCCGTGCCCGCTGCGGGTCCTGGCCGGTGCCG
This sequence comes from Pseudopipra pipra, assembly GCF_036250125.1. Taxonomy (NCBI): domain Eukaryota; kingdom Metazoa; phylum Chordata; class Aves; order Passeriformes; family Pipridae; genus Pseudopipra; species Pseudopipra pipra. The sequence goes on along the minus strand of NW_026990771.1, from coordinate 27,043 downwards.
CCTCTCGCCCGGCAGGCGGAGTGGGGGCCCCGCGGCGGGAGGACCGAGGTGGGATTGGGGCGGGGACCCCCCCAGGGAACGGGACACGGTCCCCCTCGGGCCGGGGGAGCCGGGGCTGTGCCTTGGCACGGGAGAGCGGTGACCCCGGTGGGCACGGCCGGGACTGCAGCCCCGGGGCGCGACCCAAAAGCGGGGGATGGACCCCAAAGCACGGCTGGGATGAGAGAGTGTGTCGTGGGTGGCCATAACCACTTGTCCCTCCCGCAGTCCTCGGCCCTGTCGGTCAAGTCCTGCAGTGCGGACTCGCCGTTCCCGGTAGCCGGAGAGGGCTCCCATCCCCGGGCAGCCCCAACGCCCCTAAATCCCGCAGCTCCTGCTCCCGATCCCGGGGTGCCGGGTCTCCTCGTCCCGCCCCTGCCGCAGGTATCTGTACGAGTACGCCAGCAGCTACAGCCAGGCGCCCCTGCCTGTGCTCCTGGGCTCCACCAGGACCTTCCTCTCCATGGTCTCCACCTGCTGCATCTCCCCTGCACCCACCGCCTGCTTCCTGAAGGAGGTGACACCCCTGGCACCAGTGGGCTCATCTCCGTGCTGCTCCTTGGCAATCCAGGCGAACCAATGACGCCTGCTTCCAAATTGCCAGCCACTCCCCCATATCACCACAGTGATCCTCAGATCTCAATTCAGTCAGACAAGACTCGACACATAAGGAGCGAAAATGGACATGAACTCTCCCATAAATGCATAAAGCTACTTTATTTTCAGTATACATTTCATTTTGAAAAATATAAATGCTAAAGTATCTCATCATTTCATCTTTTGATGCCATAAAAGTCACAATAGAAAGCTTCATAAAACTGTAAAATACTATAATGTTATAAGGAATTTCATGGTTTATATTACTGGAAAAAAAAAATCACTTTAATAATATTTGAAACGTTTTCCGCTTTTTTCCTTTTTGTTCCACCATCCTGATCCACTTCATTTCATCCCAAGTTTTCATTCTCTCCTCCAAAGCAAATACAGACTTAGGAGAATTAAAAACAATAATAAAAGTAGCTGAAAGTGCTGTTGATTCAAAATAAAAATACAAATACAAAGGTGTATCAGCAGGCCAGAGGCTGGTGGCCACCGTGTTCCCGGAGCTGGGACAAAGCTGGCTGTGGCTGGTGGCCGTCAGGGGTCCCACCGGGAGCTGGGACCTTGGATTTGTGAGGGGAAGGTCGTTGTTGACGGCCGACTCTGATCTCAGAGGGCTTTGGGTCAGCCTCCACACCTATTCCCTGAAGCGCCCACCCAGGCTTTTCCTACGAAATATTCAACTTGGATTGAGCTGCTCCTCTTCAGGCCTTTTCCCATGTCTCTCTTCCCTGCCTTTTCAGAGCAGGTTTCAGCTGCGTTCCTGTGACACACAACACAGCTTTCATGGAAACGGAAGCGAAGACCCCTTTAGAGTGAGCGGGGGATGTACAGAGGGGACGGCTCCATCGTGGGAGTAGATGCTAAAATTTGGCATTTAAGGTCTCAGCATCATCAGAAAATCCTCTCAACTTCACCAACAGGAACTTTGGTTTCACAAGGACCAAGCGGCAGCACGTGCCCTTCCTATGCAGTGGGGTTGTCTCCATCAGGGAATTCACCTGGACAGCTCAGGGATTCTTTCTTCTTCTTTTAATTTTTGGATGAAGCTTTTAATGTGTTCCCTCATGTCGTGGTGAAACCCAGTTTCCCAAAGGCTTGTTTAGATGCACACAGCAGTATAAACACGCTACAGAGAGAAAATCCTCCCCTGAGGTGATTGCTCACTTGGTTCCACCCCAAAATCCTGGGATGCCCGTGCCTGGCCTGCTTGGTCCTGCTGCATTGCTGGGTCTGGGGCCGAGAAGCTGAGTAGCCAAGATTTCGGGTAAATTCCACAGATGATGGTGTGGGATGCAGGAGGATGCGGATCACATCCCGTCTCCTTCACAGCAAAGATTACTCATAAAAAATAAAACCCATAAAACCAACATAACCCTAAAGCAGCCAGATGCTTCGGAGCAGAAGGTGTTAATGGAACCGATCCAGCCCTGTGCCACGTCCTGGAGATTGTGGTGTGGTGCGTTTGGTTTTTTGTAAAAATCACAATATATATGGTACAATACGATCCAAACCCGATCCAAATGAGGATTCCTCGCAGGGAAAGGGTGCCAGCACAGAAATCCCTAGTTGCCCAAGAAGTGCCCAGGCTCTGCCACACACTGCACCTGAAAGCCAAACCTCACAAGCTTTCTGTCCCGGGAAACAGGGCTGCTGTAGCCCCATTCGTCAGCCCCGCCCCGCCATTGCCGGCCACCCGATCCAAACCCGATCCAAATGAGGATTCCTGGCAGGGAAAAGGTGCCAGCACAGAAAGCCCTGCCTGCCCACGGAGCGCTCAGGCTGTGCCACACACTGCACCTGAAAGCCAAACCTCACAAGCTTTCTGTCCCGGGAAACAGGGCTGCTGTCCCCCCCTTTGGTCACCCCCGCCCCGCCATTTTAGCAGCCCCCCTGAAACCCGATCCAAGTGAGGATTCCTCGCAGTGTAAAGGTGCCAGCACAGAAAGCCCTGCCTGCCCACGGACTGCCCACGGTGTGCCACACACTGCACCTGAAAGCCAAAGCTCACAAGCTTTCTGTCCCGGGAAACAGGGCTGCTGTCCCCCCTTTGGTCAGCCCCACCCCGCCATTTTAGCAGCCCCCCCCAAACCCGATCCAAATGAGGATTCCTCGCAGGGAAAAGGTGCCAGCAAAGAAAGACCTGCCTGCCCACAGAGTGCCCAGGCTGTGCCACACACCGCACCTGAAAGCCAAACCTCACAAGCTTTCTGTCCCGGGAAACAGGGCTGCTGTCCCCCCTTTGGTCAGCCCCGCCCCGCCATTTTAGCAGCCCCCCCAAAACCCGATCCAAATGAGGATTCCTCGCAGGGAAAAGGTGCCAGCACAGAAAGCCCTGCCTGCCCACGGACACCCCAGGCTGCGCCACACACTGCACCTGAAAGCCAAACCTCACAAGCTTTCTGTCCCGGGAAACAGGGCTGCTGTCCCCCCTTTGGTCAGCCCCGCCCACCACTGCCGGCCACCCGATCCAAACCCGACCCAAATGAGGATTCCTCGCAGGGAAAAGGTGCCAGCACAGAAAGCCCTGCCTGCCCACGGACACCCCAGGCTGCGCCACACACTGCACCTGAAAGCCAAACCTCACAAGCTTTCTGTCCCGGGAAACAGGGCTGCTGTCCCCCCTTTGGTCACCCCCGCCCCGCCATTGCCGGCCACCGGATCCAAACCCGATCCAAACGAGGATTCCTCGCAGGGAAAAGGTGCCAGCACAGAAAGCCCTGCCTGCCCACGGACACCCCAGGCTGCGCCACACACTGCACCTGAAAGCCAAACCTCACAAGCTTTCTGTCCCGGGAAACAGGGCTGCTGTCCCCCCTTTGGTCAGCCCCGCCCCGCCATTTTAGCAGCCCCCCCAAAACCCGATCCAAATGAGCATTCCTCGCAGGGAAAAGGTGCCAGCACAGAAAGCCCTGCCTGCCCACAGAGTGCCCAGGCTGTGCCACACACTGCACCTGAAAGCCAAACCTCACAAGCTTTCTGTCCCGGGAAACAGGGCTGCTGTCCCCCCTTTGGTCAGCCCCACCCACCACTGCCGGCCACCCGATCCAAACCCGATCCAAATGAGGATTCCTCGCAGGGAAAAGGTGCCAGCACAGAAAGCCCTGCCTGCCAACGGACACCCCAGGCTGCGCCACACACTGCACCTGAAAGCCAAAGCTCAAAAGCTTTCTGTCCCGGGAAACAGGGCTGCTGTCCCCCCTTTGGTCAGCTCCGCCCACCACTGCCGGCCACCCGATCCAAACCCGATCCAAATGAGGATTCCTCGCAGGGAAAAGGTGCCAGCACAGAAAGCCCTGCCTGCCCACAGAGTGCCCAGGCTGCGCCACACACTGCACCTGAAAGCCAAACCTCACAAGCTTTCTGTCCCGGGAAACAGGGCTGCTGTCCCCCCTTTGGTCAGCCCCGCCCCGCCATTTTAGCAGCCCCCCCAAAACCCGATCCAAATGAGGATTCCTCGCAGGGAAAAGGTGCCAGCACAGAAAGCCCTGCCTGCCCACAGTGTGCCCAGGCTGCGCCACACACTGCACCTGAAAGCCAAACCTCACAAGCTTTCTGTCCCGGGAAACAGGGCTGCTGTCCCCCCTTTGGTCAGCCCCGCCCCACCATTGCCGGCCACCCGATCCAAACCCGATCCAAATGAGGATTCCTCGCAGGGAAAAGGTGCCAGCACAGAAAGCCCTGCCTGCCCACAGAGTGCCCAGGCTGTGCCACACACTGCACCTGAAAGCCAAACCTCACAAGCTTTCTGTCCCGGGAAACAGGGCTGCTGTCCCCCCTTTGGTCAGCCCCGCCCACCACTGCCGGCCACCCGATCCAAACCAGATCCAAATGAGGATTCCTCGCAGGGAAAAGGTGCCAGCACAGAAAGCCCTGCCTGCCCACGGACACCCCAGGCTGCGCCACACACTGCACCTGAAAGCCAAACCTCACAAGCTTTCTGTCCCGGGAAACAGGGCTGCTGCCCCCCCCTTGGTCAGGCCCGCCCCGCCATTGCCGGCCACCCGATCCAAACCCGACCCAAATGAGGATTCCTCACAGGGAAAAGGTGCCAGCACAGAAAGCCCTGCCTGCCCACGGACACCCCAGGCTGCGCCACACACTGCACCTGAAAGCCAAACCTCACAAGCTTTCTGTCCCGGGAAACAGGGCTGCTGTCCCCCCTTTGGTCAGCACCGCCCCGCCATTTTAGCAGCCCCCCCAAAACTCGATCCAAATGAGGATTCCTCGCAGGGAAAAGGTGCCAGCACAGAAAGCCCTGCCTGCCCACAGAGTGCCCAGGCTGCGCCACACACTGCACCTGAAAGCCAAACCTCACAAGCTTTCTGTCCCGGGAAACAGGGCTGCTGTCCCCCCTTTGGTCAGCCCCGCCCCGACATTGCCGGCCACCCGATCCAAACCCGATCCAAATGAGGATTCCTCGCAGGGAAAAGGTGCCAGCACAGAAAGCCCTGCCTGCCCACAGAGTGCCCAGGCTGTGCCACACACTGCACCTGAAAGCCAAACCTCACAAGCTTTCTGTCCCGGGAAACAGGGCTGCTGTCCCCCCTTTGGTCAGCCCCGCCCCGCCATTTTAGCAGCCCCCCCAAAACTCGATCCAAATGAGGATTCCTCGCAGGGAAAAGGTGCCAGCACAGAAAGCCCTGCCTGCCCACGGACACCCCAGGCTGCGCCACACACTGCACCTGAAAGCCAAACCTCACAAGCTTTCTGTCCCGGGAAACAGGGCTGCTGTCCCCCCTTTGGTCAGCCCCGCCCCACCATTGCGGGCCACCTGATCCAAACCCGATCCAAATGAGGATTCCTCGCAGGGAAAAGGTGCCAGCACAGAAAGCCCTGCCTGCCCACGGACACCCCAGGCTGCGCCACACACTGCACCTGAAAGCCAAACCTCACAAGCTTTCTGTCCCGGAAAACAGGGCTGCTGTCCCCCCTTTGGTCAGCCCCGCCCCGCCATTTTAGCAGCCCCCCCAAATCTCGATCCAAATGAGGATTACTCGCAAGGAAAAGGTGCCAGCACAGAAAGCACGTCCTGCCCACGGAGTGCCCAGGCTGTGCCACACACTGCACCTGAAAGCCAAACCTCACAAGCTTTCTGTCCCGGGAAACAGGGCTGCTGTCCCCCCCTTTGGTCAGCCCCGCCCCTCCATTTTAGCAGCCCCCCCAATACTCGATCCAAATGAGGATTCCTCGCAGGGAAAAGGTGCCAGCACAGAAAGCCCTGCCTGCCCACGGACACCCCAGGCTGCGCCACACACTGCACCTGAAAGCCAAACCTCACAAGCTTCCTGTCCCGGGAAACAGGGCTGCTGTCCCCCCTTTGGTCAGCCCCGCCCACCACTGCCGGCCATCCGATCCCAACCCGATCCAAATGAGGATTCCTCGCAGGGAAAAGGTGCCAGCACAGAAAACCCTGCCTGCCGACAGAGTGCCCAGGCTGTGCCACACACTGCACCTGAAAGCCAAACCTCACAAGCTTTCTGTCCCGGGAAACAGGGCTGCTGTCCCCCCTTTGGTCAGCCCCGCCCCGCCATTTTAGCAGCCCCCCCAAAACCCGATCCAAATGAGGATTCCTCGCAGGGAAAAGGTGCCAGCACAGAAAGCCCTGCCTGCCCAGGGACAACCCAGGCTGCGCCACACACTGCACCTGAAAGCCAAACCTCACAAGCTTTCTGTCCCGGGAAACAGGGCTGCTGCCCCCCCCTTGGTCAGGCCCGCCCCGCCATTTGAGCAGCCCCCACAAAACCCGATCCAAATGAGGATTCCTCGCAGGGAAAAGGTGCCAGCACAGAAAGCCCTGCCTGCCCACGGACACCCCAGGCTGCGCCACACACTGCACCTGAAAGCCAAACCTCACAAGCTTTCTGTCCCGGGAAACAGGGCTGCTGTCCCCCCTTTGGTCACCCCCGCCCCGCCATTGCCGGCCACCCGATCCAAAGCCGACCCAAATGAGGATTCCTCGCAGGGAAAAGGTGCCAGCACAGAAAGCCCTGCCTGCCCCCAGAGTGCCCAGGCTGCGCCACACACTGCACCTGAAAGCCAAACCTCCCAAGCTTTCTGTCCCGGGAAACAGGGCTGCTGTCCCCCCTTTGGTCAGCCCCGCCCCGCCATTTTAGCAGCCCCCCCAAAACTCGATCCAAATGAGGATTCCTCGCAGGGAAAAGGTGCCAGCACAGAAAGCCCTGCCTGCCCACAGAGCGCCCAGGCTGTGCCACACACTGCACCTGAAAGCCAAACCTCACAAGCTTTCTGTCCCGGGAAATAGGGCTGCTGTCCCCCCCCTTGGTCACCCCCGCCCACCACTGCCGCCACCCGATCCAAACCCGATCCAAATGAGGATTCCTCGCAGGGAAAAGGTGCCAGCACAGAAAGCCCTGCCTGCCCACAGAGTGCCCACGCTGCGCCACACACTGCACCTGAAAGCCAAACCTCACAAGCTTTCTGTCCCGGGAAACAGGGCTGCTGTGCCCCCTTTGGTCACCCCCGCCCCGCCATTGCCGGCCACCCAATCCAAACCCGATCCAAATGAGGATTCCTCGCAGGGAAAAGGTGCCAGCACAGAAAGCCCTGCCTGCCCACGGAGTGCCCAGGCTGTGCCACACACTGCACCTGAAAGCCAAACCTCACAAGCTTTCTGTCCCGGGAAACAGGGCTGCTGTCCCCCCTTTGGTCAGCCCCGCCCCGCCATTTTAGCAGCCCCCCCAAAACCCGATCCAAATGAGGATTCCTCGCAGGGAAAAGGTGCCAGCACAGAAAGCCCTGCCTGCCCACAGAGTGCCCAGGCTGCGCCACACACTGCACCTGAAAGCCAAACCTCACAAGCTTTCTGTCCCGGGAAACAGGGCTGCTGTCCCCCCTTTGGTCAGCCCCGCCCCGCCATTTTACCAGCCCCCCCAAAACCCGATCCAAATGAGGATTCCTCGCAGGGAAAAGGTGCCAGCACAGAAAGCCCTGCCTGCCCCACACACTGCACCTGAAAGCCAAACCTCACAAGCTTTCTGTCCCGGGAAACAGGGCTGCTGACCCCCCTTTGGTCACCCCCGCCCCGCCATTTTAGCAGCCCCCCCAAAACTCGATCCAAATGAGGATTCCTCGCAGGGAAAAGGTGCCAGCACAGAAAGCCCTGCCTGCCCACGGACACTCCAGGCTGTGCCACACACTCTACCTGAAAGCCAAACCTCACAAGCTTTCTGTCCCGGGAAACAGGGCTGCTGTCCCCCCTTTGGTCAGCCCCGCCCACCACTGCCGGCCACCCGATCCAAACCCGATCCAAATGAGGATTCCTCGCAGGGAAAAGGTGCCAGCACAGAAAGCCGTGCCTGCCCACGGACACCCCAGGCTGCGCCATACACTGCACCTGAAAGCCAAATCTCACAAGCTTTCTGTCCCGGGAAACAGGGCTGCTGCCCCCCCTTTGGTCACCCCCGCCCCGCCATTTTAGCAGCCCCCCCAAAACCCGATCCAAATGAGGATTCCTCGCAGGGAAAAGGTGCCAGCACAGAAAGCCCTGCCTGCCCACAGAGTGCCCAGGCTGCGCCACACACTGCACCTGAAAGCCAAACCTCACAAGCTTTCTGTCCCGGGAAATAGGGCTGCTGTCCCACCCCTTGGTCAGCCCCGCCCACCACTGCCGGCCACACGATCCAAACCCGATCCAAATGAGGATTCCTCGCAGGGAAAAGGTGCCAGCACAGAAAGCCCTGCCTGCCCACGGACACCCCAGGCTGCGCCACACACTGCACCTGAAAGCCAAACCTCACAAGCTTTCTGTCCCGGGAAACAGGGCTGCTGTCCCCCCTTTGGTCACCCCCGCCCCGCCATTTTAGCAGCCCCCCCAAAACCCGATCCAAATGAGGATTCCTCGCAGGGAAAAGGTGCCAGCACAGAAAGCCCTGCCTGCCCACAGTGTGCCCAGGCTGAGCCACACAATGCACCTGAAAGCCAAACCTCACAAGCTTTCTGTCCCGGGAAACAGGGCTGCTGTCCCCCCCCTTGGTCAGACCCGCCCCTCCATTGCCGGCCACCCGATCCAAACCGGATCCAAATGAGGATTCCTCGCAGGGAAAAGGTGCCAGCACAGAAAGCCCTGCCTGCCCACGGACACCCCAGGCTGCGCCACACACTGCACCTGAAAGCCAAACCTCACAAGCTTTCTGTCCCGGGAAACAGGGCTGCTGTCCTCCCTTTGGTCACCCCCGCCCCGCCATTTTAGCAGCCCTCCCAAAACCCGATCCAAATGAGGATTCCTCGCAGGGAAAAGGTGCCAGCACAGAAAGCCCTGCCTGCCCACAGAGTGCCCAGGCTGCGCCACACACTGCACCTGAAAGCCAAATCTCACAAGCTTTCTGTCCCGGGAAACAGGGCTGCTGTCCCCCCTTTGGTCAGCCCCGCCTCGCCATTTTAGCAGCCCCCCCAAAACCCGATCCAAATGAGGATTCCTCGCAGGGAAAAGGTGCCAGCACCGAAAGCCCTGGCTGCCCACGGACACCCCAGGCTGCGCCACACACTGCACCTGAAAGCCAAACCTCACAAGCTTTCTGTCCCGGGTAACAGGGCTGCTGTCCCCCCTTTGGTCACCCCCGCCCACCACTGCCGGCCACCCGATCCAAACCCGATCCAAATGAGGATTCCTCGCAGGGAAAGGTGCCAGGACAGAAAGCCCTGGCTGCCCACAGAGTGCCCAGGCTGTGCCACACACTGCACCTGAAAGCAAAACCTCACAAGCTTTCTGTCCCGGGAAACAGGGCTGCCGTCCCCCCTTTGGTCAGCCCCGCCCCGCCATTTTAGCAGCCCCCCCAAAACCCGATCCAAATGAGGATTCCTCGCAGGGAAAAGGTGCCAGCACAGAAAGCCCTGCCTGCCCACAGAGTGCCCAGGCTGCGCCACACACTGCACCTGAAAGCCAAACCTCACAAGCTTTCTGTCCCGGGAAACAGGGCTGCTGTCCCCCGTTTCGTCAGCCCCGCCGCGCCACTGCTGGACACTCGATCCAAACCCAAAACAAATGAGGATTCCTCGCAGGGAAAAGGTGCCAGGACAGAAAGCCCTGCCTGCCCACAGAGTGCCCAGGCTGTGCCACACACTGCACCTGAAAGCCAAACCTCACAAGCTTTCTGTCCCGGGAAACAGGGCTGCCGTCCCCCCTTTGGTCACCCCCGCCCCGCCATTGCCGGCCACCCGATCCAAACCCGATCCAAATGAGGATTCCTCGCAGGGAAAAGGTGCCAGCACAGAAAGCCCTGCCTGCCCACAGAGTGCCCAGGCTGAGCCACACAATGCACCTGAAAGCCAAACCTCACAAGCTTTCTGTCCCGGGAAACAGGGCTGCTGTCCCCCCTTTGGTCAGCCCCGCCCCGCCATTTATAACAGACCCCCCAAAACCCGATCCAAATGAGGATTCCTCGCAGGGAAAAGGTGCCAACACAGAAAGCCCTGCCAGCCCACGGACACCCCAGGCTGCGCCACACACTGCACCTGAAAGCCAAACCTCACAAGCTTTCTGTCCCGGGAAACAGGGCTGCTGTGCCCCCTTTGGTCACCCCCGCCCCGCCATTTTAGCAGCCCCCCCAAAACTCGATCCAAATGAGGATTCCTCGCAGGGAAAAGGTGCCAGCACAGAAAGCCCTGCCTGCTCACAGAGTGCCCAGGCTGTGTCACACACTGCACCTGAAAGCCAAACCTCACAAGCTTTCTGTCCCGGGAAACAGGGCTGCTGTCCCCCCTTTGGTCACCCCCGCCCCGCCATTGCCGGCCACCCGATCCAAACCCGATCCAAATGAGGATTCCTCGCAGGGAAAGGTGCCAGGACAGAAAGCCCTGGCTGCCCACAGAGTGCCCAGGCTGTGCCACACACTGCACCTGAAAGCCAAACCTCACAAGCTTTCTGTCCCGGGTAACAGGGCTGCTGTCCCCCCTATGGTCAGTCCCGCCCACCACTGCCGACCACCCGATCCAAACCCGATCCAAATGAGGATTCCTCGCAGGGAAAAGGTGCCAGCACAGAAAGCCCTGCCTGCCCACGGAGTGCCCAGGCTGAGCCACACACTGCACCTGAAAGCCAAACCTCACAAGCTTTCTGTCCCGGGAAACAGGGCTGCTGTCCCCCCTTTGGTCAGCCCCGCCCCGCCATTTTAGCAGCCCCCCCAAAACCCGATCCAAATGAGGATTCCTCGCAGGGAAAAGGTGCCAGCACAGAAAGCCCTGCCTGCCCACGGACACCCCAGGCTGCGCCACACACTGCACCTGAAAGCCAAACCTCACAAGCTTTCTGTCCCGGGAAACAGGACTGCTGTCCCCCCTTTGGTCAGCCCCGCCCCGCCATTGCCGGCCACCCGATCCAAACCCGATCCAAATGAGGATTCCTCGCAGGGAAAAGGTGCCAGCACTGAAAGCCCTGCCTGCCCACGGAGTGCCCAGGCTGAGCCACACAATGCACCTGAAAGCCAAACCTCACAAGCTTTCTGTCCCGGGAAACAGGGCTGCTGTCCCCCCTTTGGTCAGCCCCGCCCCGCCATTTTAGCAGCCCCCCCAAAACCCGATCCAAATGAGGATTCCTCGCAGGGAAAAGGTGCCAGCACAGAAAGCCCTGCCTGCCCACGGACACCCCAGGCTGCGCCACACACTGCACCTGAAAGCCAAACCTCACAAGCTTTCTCTCCCGGGAAACAGGACTGCTGTCCCCCCTTTGGTCAGTCCCGCCCACCACTGCCGGCCACCCGATCCAAACCCGATCCAAATGAGGATTCCTCGCAGGGAAATGCGCCAGCACAGAAAGCCCTGCCTGCCCACGGACACCCCCGGCTGCGCCACACACTGCACCTGAAAGCCAAACCTCACAAGCTTTCTGTCCCGGGAAAGAGGGCTGCTGTCCCCCCCCTTGGTCAGCCCCGCCCACCACTGCCGGCCACCCGATCCAAACCCGATCCAAATGAGGATTCCTCGCAGGGAAAAGGTGCCAGCACAGAAAGCCCTGCCTGCCCACGGAGTGCCCAGGCTGAGCCACACAATGCACCTGAAAGCCAAACCTCACAAGCTTTCTGTCCCGGGAAACAGGGCTGCTGTCCCCCCTTTGGTCACCCCCGCCCCGCCATTGCCGGCCACCCGATCCAAACCCGATCCAAATGAGGATTCCTCGCAGGGAAAGGTGCCAGGACAGAAAGCCCTGGCTGCCCACAGAGTGCCCAGGCTGTGCCACACACTGCACCTGAAAGCCAAACCTCACAAGCTTTCTGTCCCGGGTAACAGGGCTGCTGTCCCCCCTTTGGTCAGTCCCGCCCACCACTGCCGACCACCCGATCCAAACCCGATCCAAATGAGGATTCCTCGCAGGGAAAAGGTGCCAGCACAGAAAGCCATGCCTGCCCACGGAGTGCCCAGGCTGAGCCACACACTGCACCTGAAAGCCAAACCTCACAAGCTTTCTGTCCCGGGAAACAGGGCTGCTGTCCCCCCTTTGGTCAGCCCCGCCCCGCCATTTTAGCAGCCCCCCCAAAACCCGATCCAAATGAGGATTCCTCGCAGGGAAAAGGTGCCAGCACAGAAAGCCCTGCCTGCCCACGGACACCCCAGGCTGCGCCACACACTGCACCTGAAAGCCAAACCTCACAAGCTTTCTGTCCCGGGAAACAGGACTGCTGTCCCCCCTTTGGTCAGCCCCGCCCCGCCATTGCCGGCCACCCGATCCAAACCCGATCCAAATGAGGATTCCTCGCAGGGAAAAGGTGCCAGCACTGAAAGCCCTGCCTGCCCACAGAGTGCCCAGGCTGAGCCACACAATGCACCTGAAAGCCAAACCTCACAAGCTTTCTGTCCCGGGAAACAGGGCTGCTGTCCCCCCTTTGGTCAGCCCCGCCCCGCCATTTTAGAAGCCCCCCCAAAACCCGATCCAAATGAGGATTCCTCGCAGGGAAAAGGTGCCAGCACAGAAAGCCCTGCCTGCCCACGGACACCCCAGGCTGCGCCACACACTGCACCTGAAAGCCAAACCTCACAAGCTTTCTCTCCCGGGAAACAGGACTGCTGTCCCCCCTTTGGTCAGTCCCGCCCACCACTGCCGGCCACCCGATCCAAACCCGATCCAAATGAGGATTCCTCGCAGGGAAATGTGCCAGCACAGAAAGCCCTGCCTGCCCACGGACACCCCCGGCTGCGCCACACACTGCACCTGAAAGCCAAACCTCACAAGCTTTCTGTCCCGGGAAACAGGGCTGCTGTCCCCCCTTTGGTCACCCCCGCCCCGCCATTGCCGGCCACCCGATCCAAACCCGATCCAAATGAGGATTCCTCGCAGGGAAAAGGTGCCAGCACAGAAAGCCCTGCCTGCCCACAGAGTGCCCAGGCTGCGCCACACACTGCACCTGAAAGCCAAACCTCACAAGCTTTCTGTCCCGGGAAAGAGGGCTGCTGTCCCCCCTTTGGTCACCCCCGCCCACCACTGCCGGCCACCCGATCCAAACCCGATCCAAATGAGGATTCCTCGCAGGGAAATGTGCCAGCACAGAAAGCCCTGCCTGCCCACGGACACCCCAGGCTTCGCCACACACTGCACCTGAAAGCCAAACCGCACAAGCCTTCTGTCCCGGGAAACAAGGCTGCTGTCCCCCATTTGGTCAGCCACGCCCCGCCATTGCCGGCCACCCGATCCAAACCCGACCCAAATGAGGATTCCTCGCAGGGCAAAGGTGCCAGCACAGAAAGCCCTGCCTGCCCACAGAGTGCCCAGGGTGAGCGACACAATGCACCTGAAAGCCAAACCTCACAAGCTTTCTGTCCCGGGAAACAGGGCTGCTGTCCCCACTTTGGTCAGCCCCGCCCCGCCATTTTAGCAGCCCCCAAAAAACTCGATCCAAATGAGGATTCCTCGCAGGGAAAAGGTGCCAGCACAGAAAGCCCTGCCTGCCCACGGAGTGCCCAGGCTGAGCCACACAATGCACCTGAAAGCCAAACCTCACAAGCTTTCTGTCCCGGGAAACAGGGCTGCTGTCCCCCCTTTGGTCACCCCCGCCCCGCCATTTTAGCAGCCCCCCCAAAACCCGATCCAAATGGGGATTACTCGCAGGGAAAAGGTGCCAGCACAGAAAGCCCTGCCTGCCCACAGAGTGCCCAGGCTGTGCCACACACTGCACCTGAAAGCCAAACCTCACAAGCTTTCTGTCCCGGGAAACAGGGCTGCTGTCCCCCCTTTGGTCAGCCCCGCCCCGCCATTTATAACAGACCCCCCAAAAACAGATCCAAATGAGGATTCCTCGCAGGGAAAAGGTGCCAGCACAGAAAGCCCTGCCTGCCCACGGACACTCCAGGCTGCGCCACACACTGCACCTGAAAGCCAAACCTCACAAGCTTTCTGTCCCGGGAAACAGGGCTGCTGTCCCGCCTTTGGTCAGCCCCGCCCCGCCATTGCCGGCCACCCGATCCAAACCCGATCCAAAGGAGGATTCCTCGCAGGGAAAAGGTGCCAGCACAGAAAGCCCTGCCTGCCCACAGAGTGCCCAGGCTGTGCCACACACTGCACCTGAAAGCCAAACCTCACAAGCTTTCTGTCCCGGGAAACAGGGCTGCTGTCCCCCCTTTGGTCAGCCCCGCCCCGCCATTTTAGCAGCCCCCCCAAAACCCGATCCAAATGAGGATTCCTCGCAGGGAAAAGGTGCCAGCACAGAAAGCCCTGCCTGCCCACAGAGTGCCCAGGCTGTGCCACACACTGCACCTGAAAGCCAAACCTCACAAGCTTTCTGTCCCGGGAAACAGGGCTGCTGCCCCCCCCCTTGGTCAGCCCCGCCCACCACTGCCGGCCACCCGATCCAAACCCGACCCAAATGAGGATTCCTCGCAGGGAAAAGGTGCCAGCACAGAAAGCCCTGCCTGCCCACGGACACCCCAGGCTGCGCCACACACTGCACCTGAAAGCCAAACCTCACAAGCTTTCTGTCCCGGGAAACAGGGCTGCTGTCCCCCCTTTGGTCACCCCCGCCCCGCCATTGCCGGCCACACGATCCAAACCCGATCCAAATGAGGATTCCTCGCAGGGAAAAGGTGCCAGCACAGAAAACCCTGCCTGCCCACAGAGTGCCCAGGCTGTGCCACACACTGCACCTGAAAGCCAAACCTCACAAGCTTTCTGTCCCGGGAAACAGGGCTGCTGTCCCCCCTTTGGTCAGCCCCGCCCCGCCATTGCCGGCCACCCGATCCAAACCCGAGCCAAATGAGGATTCCTCGCAGGGAAAAGGTGCCAGCACTGAAAGCCCTGCCTGCCCACAGAGTGCCCAGGCTGTGCCACACACTGCACCTGAAAGCCAAACCTCACAAGCTTTCTGTCCCGGGAAACAGGGCTGCTGTCCCCCCTTTGGTCACCCCCGCCCACCACTGCCGGCCACACGATCCAAACCCGATCCAAATGAGGATTCCTCGCAGGGAAAAGGTGCCAGCACAGAAAGCCCTGGCTGCCCACAGAGTGCCCAGGCTGCGCCACACACTGCACCTCAAAGCCAAACCTCACAAGCTTTCTGTCCCGGGAAACAGGGCTGCTGTCCCCCCTTTGGTCACCCCCGCCCCACCATTGCCGGCCACCCGATCCAAATGAGGATTCCTCGCAGGGAAAAGGTGCCAGCACAGAAAGCCCTGCCTGCCCACGGACACCCCAGGCTGCGCCACACACTGCACCTGAAAGCCAAACCTCACAAGCTTTCTGTCCCGGGAAACAGGGCTGCTGTCCCCCCTTTGGTCAGCCCCGCCCCACCATTGCCGGCCACCCGATCCAAACCGGATCCAAATGAGGATTCCTCGCAGGGAAAAGGTGCCAGAACAGAAAACCCTGCCTGCCCACGGACACCCCAGGCTGCGCCACACACTGCACCTGAAAGCCAAACCTCACAAGCTTTCTGTCCCGGGAAACAGGGCTGCTGTCCCCCCTTTGGTCAGCCCCGCCCCGCCATTTTAGCCGCCCCCCCAAAACCCGATCCAAATGAGGATTCCTCGCAGGGAAAAGGTGCCAGAACAGAAAACCCTGCCTGCCCACGGACACCCCAGGCTGCGCCACACACTGCACCTGAAAGCCAAACCTCACAAGCTTTCTGTCCCGGGTAACAGGGCTGCTGTCCCCCCTTTGGTCAGCCCCGCCCACCACTGCCGGCCATCCGATCCAAACCGGATCCAAATGAGGATTCCTCGCAGGGAAAAGGTGCCAGCACAGAAAGCCCTGCCTGCCCACAGAGTGCCCAGGCTGCGCCACACACTGCACCTGAAAGCCACATCTCACAAGCTTTCTGTCCCGGGAAACAGGGCTGCTGTCCACCCTTTGGTCACCCCCGCCCCGCCATTTTAGCTGCCCCCCCCAAAACCCGATCCAAATGAGGATTCCTCGCAGGGAGAAGGTGCCAGCACAGAAAGCCCTGCCTGCCCACGGACACCCCAGGCTGCGCCACACACTGCACCTGAAAGCCAAAGCTCACAAGCTTTCTGTCCCGGGAAACAGGGCTGCTGTCCCCCCTTTGGTCACCCCCGCCCAGCCATTTTAGCAGCCCCCCCAAAACTCGATCCAAATGAGGATTCCTCGCAGGGAAAAGGTGCCAGCACAGAAAGCCCTGCCTGCCCACGGACACCCCAGGCTGTGCCACACACTGCACCTGAAAGCCAAACCTCACAAGCTTTCTGCCCCGGGAAACAGGGCTGCTGTCCCCCCTTTGGTCAGTCCCGCCCACCACTGCCGACCACCCGATCCAAACCCGACCCAAATGAGGATTCCTCGCAGGGAAAAGGTGCCAGCACAGAAAGCCCTGGCTGCCCACAGAGTGCCCACGCTGTGCCACACACTGCACCTGAAAGCCAAACCTCCCAAGCTTTCTGTCCCGGGAAACAGGGCTGCTGTCCCCCCTTTGGTCAGCCCCGCCCCGCCATTTATAACAGACCCCCCAAAAACAGATCCAAATGAGGATTCCTCGCAGGGAAAAGGTGCCAGCACAGAAAGCCCTGCCTGCCCACGGACACTCCAGGCTGCGCCACACACTGCACCTGAAAGCCAAACCTCACAAGCTTTCTGTCCCGGGAAACAGGGCTGCTGTCCCCCCTTTCGTCAGCCCCGCCCCGCCACTGCTGGACACTCGATCCAAACCCAAAACAAATGAGGATTCCTCGCAGGGAAAAGGTGCCAGCACAGAAAGCCCTGCCTGCCCACAGAGTGCCCAGGCTGTGCCACACACTGCACCTGAAAGCCAAACCTCACAAGCTTTCTGTCCCGGGAAACAGGGCTGCTGTCCCCCCTTTGGTCACCCCGCCCCGCCATTGCCGACCACCCGATCCAAACCCGATCCAAATGAGGATTCCTCGCAGGGAAAAGGTGCCAGCACAGAAAGCCCTGCCTGCCCACAGAGTGCGCAGGCTGAGCCACACAATGCACCTGAAAGCCAAACCTCACAAGCTTTCTGTCCCGGGAAACAGGGCTGCTGTCCCCCCTTTGGTCAGCCCCGCCCCGCCATTTGAGCAGCCCCCCCAAAACCCGATTCAAATGAGGATTCCTCGCAGGGAGAAGGTGCCAGCACCGAAAGCCCTGGCTGCCCACAGAGTGCCCAGGCTGCGCCACACACTGCACCTGAAAGCCAAACCTCACAAGCTTTCTGTCCCGGGAAACAGGGCTGCTGTCCCCCCTTTGGTCACCCCCCGCCCCGCCATTTTAGCAGCCCCCCCAAAACCCGATCCAAATGAGGATTCCTCGCAGGGAAGAGGTGCCAGCACCGAAAGCCCTGCCTGCCCACGGACACCCCAGGCTGCGCCACACACTGCACCTGAAAGCCAAACCTCACAAGCTTTCTGTCCCGGGAAACAGGGCTGCTGTCCACCCTTTGGTCACCCCCGCCCCGCCATTACCGGCCAACCGATCCAAAACCGATCCAAATGAGGATTCCTCGCAGGGAAAAGGTGCAAGAACAGAAAACCCTGCCTGCCCACGGACACCCCAGGCTGCGCCACACACTGCACCTGAAAGCCAAACCTCACAAGCTTTCTGTCCCGGGAAACAGGGCTGCTGTCCCCCCTTTGGTCAGCCCCGCCCCGCCATTTTAGCCGCCCCCCCAAAACCCGATCCAAATGAGGATTCCTCGCAGGGAAAAGGTGCCAGCACAGAAAACCCTGCCTGCCCACGGACACCCCAGGCTGCGCCACACACTGCACCTGAAAGCCAAACCTCACAAGCTTTCTGTCCCGGGTAACAGGGCTGCTGTCCTCCCTTTGGTCAGCCCCGCCCACCACTGCCGGCCATCCGATCCAAACCCGATCCAAATGAGGATTCCTCGCAGGGAAAAGGTGCCAGCACAGAAAGCCCTGCCTGCCCACAGAGCGCCCAGGCTGCGCCACACACTGCACCTGAAAGCCAAACCTCACAAGCTTTCTGTCCCGGGAAACAGGGCTGCTGTCCCCACTTTGGTCAGCCCCGCCCCGCCACTGCCGGCCACTCGATCCAAACCCAAAACAAATGAGGATTCCTAGCAGGGTAAAGGTTCCAGCACAGAAAGCCCTGCCTGCCCACAGAGTGCCCAGGCTGTGCCACACAATGCACCTGAAAGCCAAACCTCACAAGCTTTCTGTCCCGGGAAACAGGGCTGCTGTCCCCCCTTTGGACAGCCCCGCCCCGCCATTTTAGCAGCCCCCCCAAAACCCGATCCAAATGAGGATTCCTCGCAGGGAAAAGGTGACAGCACAGAAAGCCCTGCCTGCCCACGGACAACGCAGGCTGCGCCACACACTGCACCTGAAAGCCAAACCTCACAAGCTTTCTGTCCCGGGAAACAGGGCTGCTGTCCCCCATTTGGTCAGCCTCGCCCCGCCACTGATGGCCACTCGATCCAAACCCGATCCAAATGAGGATTCCTCGCAGGGAAAAGGTGCCAGCACAGAAAGCCCTGCCTGCCCACAGAGTGCCCAGGCTGTGCCACACACTGCACCTCAAAGCCAAACCTCACAAGCTTTCTGTCCCGGGAAACAGGGCTGCTGTCCCCCCTTTGGTCAGCCCCGCCCCGCCATTGCCGGCCACCCGATCCAAACCGGATCCAAATGAGGATTCCTCGCAGGGAAAAGGTGCCAGCACAGAAAGCCCTGCCTGCCCACGGAGTGCCCAGGCTGAGCCAGAGAATGGACCTGAAAGCCAAACCTCACAAGCTTTCTGTCCCGGGAAACAGGGCTGCTGTCCCCCCTTTGGTCAGCCCCGCCCCGCCATTTTAGCAGCCCCCCCAAAACCCGATCCAAATGAGGATTCCTCGCAGGGAAAAGGTGCCAGCACAGAAAGCCCTGCCTGCCCACAGAGAGCCCAGGCTGTGCCACACACTGCACCTGAAAGCCAAACCTCACAAGCTTTCTGTCCCGGGAAACAGGGCTGCTGTCCCCCCTTTGGTCAGACCCGCCCCGACATTTTAGCAGCCCCCCCAAAACCCGATCCAAATGAGGATTCCTCGCAGGGAAAAGGTGCCAGCACAGAAAGCCCTGCCTGCCCACGGAGTGACCAGTCTGCGCCACACACTGCACCTGAAAGCCAAACCTCACAAGCTTTCTGTCCCGGGAAACAGGGCTGCTGTCCCCCCTTTGGTCAGCACCCCCCCGCCACTGCCGGCCACTCGATCCAAACCCGATCCAAATGAGGATTCCTCGCAGGGAAAAGGTGCCAGCACAGAAAGCCCTGCCTGCCCACAGAGTGCCCAGGATGTGCCACACACTGCACCTGAAAGCCAAACCTCACAAGCTTTCTGTCCCGGGAAACAGGGCTGCTGTCCCCCCTTTGGTCAGCCCCGCCCCGCCACTGATGGCCACTCGATCCAAACCCGATCCAAATGAGGATTCCTCGCAGGGAAAAGGTGCCAGCACAGAAAGCCCTGCCTGCCCACAGAGTGCCCAGGCTGAGCCACACAATGCACCTGAAAGCCAAACCTCACAAGCTTTTTGTCCCGGGAAACAGGGCTGCTGTCCCCTCTTCGGTCAGCACCGCCCCGCCATTTTAGCAGCCCCCCCAAAACCCGATCCAAATGAGGATTCCTCGCAGGGAAAAGGTGCCAGCACAGAAAGCCCTGCCTGCCCACGGACACCCCAGTCTGCGCCACACACTGCACCTGAAAGCCAAACCTCACAAGCTTTCTGTCCCGGGAAACAGGGCTGCTGTCCCCCCTTTGGTCAGCCCCGCCCCGCCATTTTAGCAGCCCCCCCAAAACCCGATCCAAATGAGGATTCCTCGCAGGGAAAAGGTGCCAGCACAGAAAGCCCTGCCTGCCCACGGACAACGCAGGCTGCGCCACACACTGCACCTGAAAGCCAAACCTCACAAGCTTTCTGTCCCGGGAAACAGGGCTGCTGTCCCCCCCTTGGTCAGTCCCGCCCCGCCATTGCCGGCCACGCGATCCAAACCCGATCCAAATGAGGATTCCTCGCAGGGAAAAGGTGCCAGCACAGAAAGCCCTGCCTGCCCACGGACAACGCAGGCTGCGCCACACACTGCACCTGAAAGCCAAACCTCACAAGCTTTCTGTCCCGGGAAACAGGGCTGCTGTCCCCACTTTGGTCAGCCCCGCCCACCACTGCCGGCCACCCGATCCAAACCCGATCCAAATGAGGATTCCTCGCAGGGAAAAGTGCCAGCACAGAAAGCCCTGCCTGCCCACAGAGTGCCCAGGCTGTGCCACAAACTGCACCTCAAAGCCAAACCTCACAAGCTTTCTGTCCCGGGAAACAGGGCTGCTGTCCCCCCTTTGGTCAGCCCCGTCCACCACTGCCGGCCATCCGATCCAAACCCGATCCAAATGAGGATTCCTCGCAGGGAAAAGGTGCCAGCACAGAAAGCCCTGCCTGCCCACGGACACCCCAGGCTGCGCCACACACTGCACCTGAAAGCCAAACCTCACAAGCTTTCTGTCTCGGGAAACAGGGCTGCTGTCCCCCCTTTGGTCAGCCCCGCCCCGCCACTGATGGCCACTCGATCCGAACCCGATCCAAATGAGGATTCCCCGCAGGGAAAAGGTGCCAGCACAGAAAGCCCTGCCTGCCCACAGAGTGCCCAGGCTGTACCACACACTGCACCTGAAAGCCAAACCTCACAAGCTTTCTGTCCCGGGAAACAGGGCTGCTGTCCCCCCTTTGGTCAGCCCCGCCCCGCCATTGCCGGCCACCCGATCCAAGCCGGATCCAAATGAGGATTCCTCGCAGGGAAAAGGTGCCAGCACAGAAAGCCCTGCCCGCCCACAGAGCGCCCAGGCTGCGCCACACACTGCACCTGAAAGCCAAACCTCACAAGCTTTCTGTCCCGGGAAACAGGGCTGCTGTCCCCCCTTTGGTCAGCCCACCCCCGCCATTGCCGGCCACTCGATCCAAAACCGATCCAAATGAGGATTCCTCGCAGGGAAAAGGTGCCAGCACAGAAAGCCCTGCCTGCCCACGGACACCCCAGGCTGCGCCACACACTGCACCTGAAAGCCAAACCTCACAAGCTTTCTGTCCCGGGAAACAGGGCTGCTGTCCCCCCCCTTGGTCAGCCCCGCCCACCACTGCCGGCCATCCGATCCAAACCCGATCCAAATGAGGATTCCTCGCAGGGAAAAGGTGCCAGCACAGAAAGCCCTGCCTGCCCACAGAGTGCCCAGGCTGTGCCACACACTGCACCTGAAAGCCAAACCTCACAAGCTTTCTGTCCCGGGAAACAGGGCTGCTGTCCCCCCCGTTTGGTCAGCCCCGCCCCGCCATTTTAGCAGCCCCCCCAACACCCGATCCAAATGAGGATTCCTCGCAGGGAAAAGGTGCCAGCACAGAAAGCCCTGCCTGCCCACAGAGTGCCCAGGCTATGCCACAAACGGCACCTCAAAGCCAAACCTCACAAGCTTTCTGTCCCGGGAAACAGGGCTGCTGTCCCCCCTTTGGTCAGCCCCGCCCCGCCATTTTAGCAGCCCCCCCAAAACCCGATCCAAATGAGGATTCCTCGCAGGGAAAAGGTGCCAGCACAGAAAGCCCTGCCTGCCCACAGAGTGCCCAGGCTGAGCCACACACTGCACCTGAAAGCCAAACCTCACAAGCTTTCTGACCCGGGAAACAGGGCTGCTGTCCCCCACCTTGGTCAGCCCCGCCCACCACTGCCGGCCACCCGATCCAAACCGGATCCAAATGAGGATTCCTCGCAGGGAAAAGGTGCCAGCACAGAAAGCCCTGCCTGCCCACAGAGTGCCCAGGCTGAGCCACACACTGCACCTGAAAGCCAAACCTCACAAGCTTTCTGTCCCGGGAAACAGGGCTGCTGTCCCCACTTTGGTCAGCCCCGCCCCGCCATTTTAGCAGCCCCCCCAAAACCCGATCCAAATGAGGATTCCTCGCAGGGAAAAGGTGCCAGCACAGAAAGCCCTGCCTGCCCACGGACACCCCAGGCTGCGCCACACACTGCACCTGAAAGCCAAACCTCACAAGCTTTCTGTCCCGGGAAACAGGGCTGCTGTCCCCCCTTTGGACAGCCCCGCCCCGCCATTGCCGGCCATCCGATGAAAACCCGATCCAAATGAGGATTCCTCGCAGGGAAAAGGTGCCAGCACAGAAAGCCCTGCCTGCCCACAGAGTGCCCAGGATGTGCCACACACTGGACCTCAAAGCCAAACCTCACAAGCTTTCTGTCCCGGGAAACAGGGCTGCTGTCCCCCCTTTGGTCAGCCCCGCCCCGCCATTGCCGGCCACCCGATCCAAACCCGATCCAAATGAGGATTCCTCGCAGGGAAAAGGTGCCAGCACAGAAAGCCCTGCCTGCCCACAGAGTGCCCAGACTGCGCGACACACTGCACCTCAAAGCCAAACCTCACAAGCTTTCTGTCCCGGGAAACAGGGCTGCTGTCCCCCCTTTGCTCAGCCCCGCCCACCACTGCCGGCCATCCGATCCAAACCCGATCCAAATGAGGATTCCTCGCAGGGAAAAGGTGCCAGCACAGAAAGCCCTGCCTGCCCACGGACACCCCAGGCTGCGCCACACACTGCACCTGAAAGCCAAACCTCACAAGCTTTCTGTCCCGGGAAACAGGGCTGCTGTCCCCCCTTTGGTCAGCCCCGCCCCGCCATTTTAGCAGCCCCCCCAAAACCCGATCCAAATGAGGATTCCTCGCAGGGAAAAGGTGCCAGCACAGAAAGCCCTGCCTGCCCACAGAGTGCCCAGGCTGAGCCACACACTGCACCTGAAAGCCAAATCTCACAAGCTTTCTGTCCCGGGAAACAGGGCTGCTGTCCCCACTTTGGTCAGCCCCGCCCCGCCATTTTAGCAGCCCCCCCAAAACCCGATCCAAATGAGGATTCCTCGCAGGGAAAAGGTGCCAGCACAGAAAGCCCTGCCTGCCCACGGACACCCCAGGCTGCGCCACACACTGCACCTGAAAGCCAAACCTCACAAGCTTTCTGTCCCGGGAAACAGGGCTGCTGTCCCCCCTTTGGTCACCCCCGCCCCGCCATTGCCGGCCACCCGATCCAAACCCGATCCAAATGAGTATTCCTCGCAGGGAAAATGTGCCAGCAGACAAAGTCCTGCCTGCCCACAGAGTGCCCAGGCTGTGCCACACACTGCACCTGAAAGCCAAACCTCACAAGCTTTCTGTCCCGGGAAACAGGGCTGCTGTCCCCTCTTCGGTCAGCCCCGCCCCACCATTTTAGCTGCCCCCCCAAAACCCGATCCAAATGAGGATTCCTCGCAGGGAAAAGGTGCCAGCACAGAAAGCCCTGGCTGCCCACAGAGTGCCAAGGCTGCGCCACACACTGCACCTGAAAGCCAAACCTCACAAGCTTTCTGTCCCGGGAAACAGGGCTGCTGTCCCCCCTTTGGACAGCCCCGCCCCGCCATTGCCGGCCACCCGATCCAAACCCGATCCAAATGAGGATTCCTCGCAGGGAAAAGGTGCCAGCACAGAAAGCCCTGCCTGCCCACAGAGTGCCCAGGCTGTGCCACACACTGCACCTGAAAGCCAAACCTCACAAGCTTTCTGTCCCGGGAAACAGGGCTGCTGTCCCCCCTTTGGTCAGTCCCGCCCCGCCATTGCCGGCCACCCGATCCAAACCCGATCCAAATGAGGATTCCTCGCAGGGAAAAGGTGCCAGCACAGAAAGCCCTGCCTGCCCACGGACAACGCAGGCTGCGCCACACACTGCACCTGAAAGCCAAACCTGACAAGCTTTCTGACCCGGGAAACAGGGCTGCTGTCCCCCCCTTTGGTCAGCCCCCGCCCCGACATTTTAGCAGCCCCCCCCAAAACCCGATCCAAATGAGGATTCCTCGCAGGGAAAAGGTGCCAGCACAGAAAGCCCTGCCTGCCCACAGTGTGCCCAGGCTGCGCCACACACTGCACCTGAAAGCCAAACCTCACAAGCTTTCTGTCCCGGGAAACAGGGCTGCTGTCCCCCCTTTGGTCACCCCCCGCCCCGCCATTGCCGGCCACCCGATCCAAACCCGATCCAAATGAGGATTCCTCGCAGGGAAAAGGTGCCAGCACAGAAAGCCCTGCCTGCCCACAGAGTGCCCAGGCTGTGCCACACACTGCACCTGAAAGCCAAACCTCACAAGCTTTCTGTCCCGGGAAACAGGGCTGCTGTCCCCCCTTTGGTCACCCCCGCCCCGCCATTTTAGCAGCCCCCCAAAACTCGATCCAAATGAGGATTCCTCGCAGGGAAAAGGTGCCAACTCAGAAAGCCCTGCCTGCCCACGGACACCCCAGGCTGCGCCACACACTGCACCTGAAAGCCAAACCTCACAAGCTTTCTGTCCCGGGAAACAGGGCTGCTGTCCCCCCTTTGGTCAGCCCCGCCCACCACTGCCGGCCATCCGATCCAAAACCGATCCAAATGAGGATTCCTCGCAGGGAAAAGGTGCCAGCACAGAAAGCCCTGCCTGCCCACAGAGTGCCCAGGCTGCGCCACACACTGCACCTTAAAGCCAAATCTCACAAGCTTTCTGTCCCGGGAAACAGGGCTGCTGTCCCCCCTTTGGTCACCCCCGCCCCGCCATTTTAGCAGCCCCCCCAAAACTCGACCCAAATGAGGATTCCTCGCAGGGAAAAGGTGCCAACTCAGAAAGCCCTGCCTGCCCACGGACACCCCAGGCTGCGCCACACACTGCACCTGAAAGCCAAACCGCACAAGCTTTCTGTCCCGGGAAACAGGGCTGCTGTCCCCCCTTTGGTCACCCCCCGCCCCGCCATTTTGGCAGCCCCCCCAAAACCCGATCCAAATGAGGATTCCTCGCAGGAAAAGGTGCCAGCACAGAAAGCCCTGCCTGCCCACAGAGTGCCCAGGCTGCGCCACACACTGCACCTGAAAGCCAAACCTCACAAGCTTTCTGTCCCGGGAAACAGGGCTGCTGTCCCCCCTTTGGTCACCCCCCGCCCCGCCATTTTGGCAGCCCCCCCAAAACCCGATCCAAATGAGGATTCCTCGCAGGGAAAAGGTGCCAGCACAGAAAGCCCTGCCTGCCCACGGACACCCCAGGCTGCGCCACACACTGCACCTGAAAGCCAAATCTCACAAGCTTTCTGTCCCGGGAAACAGGGCTGCTGTCCCCCACCTTGGTCAGCCCCGCCCACCATTGCCGGCCACCCGATCCAAACCCGATCCAAATGAGGATTCCTCGCAGGGAAAAGGTGCCAGCACAGAAAGCCCTGCCTGCCCACGGACACCCCAGGCTGCACCACACACTGCACACCTGAAAGCCAAACCTCACAAGCTTTCTGCCCCGGGAAACAGGGCTGCTGTCCCCCCTTTGGTCACCCCCCGCCCCGCCATTTTGGCAGCCCCCCCAAAACCCGATCCAAATGAGGATTCCTCGCAGGGAAAAGGTGCCAGCACAGAAAGCCCTGCCTGCCCACAGAGTGCCCAGGCTGCGCCACACACTGCACCTGAAAGCCAAACATCACAAGCTTTCTGTCCCGGGAAACAGGGCTGCTGTCCCCCCTTTGGTCACCCCCGCCCCGCCATTGCCGGCCACCCGATCCAAACCCGATCCAAATGAGGATTCCTCGCAGGGAAAAGGTGCCAGCACAGAAAGCCCTGCCTGCCCACGGACACCCCAGGCTGCACCACACACTGCACCTGAAAGCCAAACCTCACAAGCTTTCTGTCCCGGAAACAGGGCTGCTGTCCCCCCTTTGATCAGCCCCCGCCCACCACTGCCGGCCACCCGATCCAAACCCGATCCAAATGAGGATTCCTCGCAGGGAAAAGGTGCCAGCACAGAAAGCCCTGCCTGCCCACAGAGTGCCCAGGCTGCGCCACACAATGCACCTGAAAGCCAAACCTCACAAGCTTTCTGTCCCGGGAAACAGGGCTGCTGTCCCCCCTTTGGTCAGCCCCCGCCCCGACATTTTAGCAGACCCCCCAAAACCCCATCCAAATGAGGATTCCTCGAAGGGAAAAGGTGCCAGCACAGAAAGCCCTGCCTGCCCACAGTGTGCCCAGGCTGCGCCACACACTGCACCTGAAAGCCAAACCTCACAAGCTTTCTGTCCCGGGAAACAGGGCTGCTGTCCCCCCTTTGGTCAGCCCCGCCCACCACTGCCGGCCATCCGATCCAAAACCGATCCAAATGAGGATTCCTCGCAGGGAAAAGGTGCCAGCACAGAAAGCCCTGCCTGCCCACGGACACCCCAGGCTGCGCCACACACACTGCACCTGAAAGCCAAACCTCACAAGCTTTCTGTCCCGGGAAACAGGGCTGCTGTCCCCCCTTTGGTCACCCCCGCCCCGCCATTTTGGCAGCCCCCCCAAAACCCGATCCAAATGAGGATTCCTCGCAGGGAAAAGGTGCCAGCACAGAAAGCCCTGCCTGCCCACAGAGTGCCCAGGCTGCGCCACACACTGCACCTGAAAGCCAAACCTCACAAGCTTTCTGTCCCGGGAAACAGGGCTGCTGTCCCCCCTTTGGTCACCCCCGCCCCGCCATTTTGGCAGCCCCCCCCAAAACCCGATCCAAATGAGGATTCCTCGCAGGGAAAAGGTGCCAGCACAGAAAGCCCTGCCTGCCCACAGTGTGCCCAGGCTGCGCCACACACTGCACCTGAAAGCCAAACCTCACAAGCTTTCTGTCCCGGGAAACAGGGCTGCTGTCCCCCCTTTGGTCACCCCGCTCCGCCCCGCCATTGCCGGCCACCCGATCCAAACCCGATCCAAATGAGGATTCCTCGCAGGGAAAAGGTGCCAGCACAGAAAGCCCTGCCTGCCCACAGAGTGCCCAGGCTGTGCCACACACTGCACCTGAAAGCCAAACCTCACAAGCTTTCTGTCCCGGGAAACAGGGCTGCTGTCCCCCACCTGGGTCAGCCCCGCCCACCACTGCCGGCCACCCGATCCAAACCCGATCCAAATGAGGATTCCTCGCAGGGAAAAGGTGCCAGCACAGAAAGCCCTGCCTGCCCACGGACACCCCAGGCTGCGCCACACA